>NC_090178.1:1617352-1769852 GCF_024679245.1 Pseudorasbora parva
ATGAAGAGAGAACAGGGATAGTTTAGTTTAATTACGGTTATAATATCTGCTGATGAAGAGAGAACAGGGATAGTTTAGTTTAATTACGGTTATAATATCTGCTGATGAAGAGAGAACAAGGATAGTTTAGTTTAATTACGGTTATAATATCTGCTGATGAAGAGAGAACAGGGATAGTTTAGTTTAATTACGGTTATAATATCTGCTGATGAAGAGAGAACAGGGATAGTTTAGTTTAATTACGGTTATAATATCTGCTGATGAAGAGAGAACAGGGATAGTTTAGTTTAATTACGGTTATAATATCTGCTGAAGAAGAGAGAACAGGGATAGTTTAGTTTAATTACGGTTATAATATCTGCTGATGAAGAGAGAACAAGGATAGTTTAGTTTAATTACGGTTATAATATCTGCTGATGAAGAGAGAACAGGGATAGTTTAGTTTAATTACGGTTATAATATCTGCTGATGAAGAGAGAACAGGGATAGTTTAGTTTAATTACGGTTATAATATCTGCTGAAGAAGAGAGAACAGGGATAGTTTAGTTTAATTACGGTTATAATATCTGCTGATGAAGAGAGAACAGGGATAGTTTAGTTTAATTACGGTTATAATATCTGCTGATGGAGAGAGAACGGTGATAGTTTAGTTTAATTACGGTTATAATATCTGCTGATGAAGAGAGAACAAGGATAGTTTAGTTTAATTACGGTTATAATATCTGCTGATGAAGAGAAAACAGGGATAGTTTAGTTTAATTACGGTTATAATATCTGCTGATGAAGAGAAAACAGGGATAGTTTAGTTTAATTACGGTTATAACTTATGTTGTCATCTTGCTTTATGACGTTATTGCGTCTGTGTTTGTACTGTATCAATTCCCTTTGAAAGACGGACGACAGCTTGAGCGACTTGACTACAACTTAATATTTATTAAGAGGGGGTTATGTAATGAAACGGTCGGAGTGCAGAGCCTTGTATATGTTGGATTTCTCCTCAAAAAAAGCCATTGTGTTCATTGTTTCATGCTTTTTCTTTCCTTTGGTGACTATTGTAAAAGGTGCGTAATCGTCCTCTCGTTCTCGCCTCATTTGGCAGGGGTATTTTTAGAGGGTTTCATATCAAGGAAGTGTCATTGTGAGGCTTCCATGGGAATGCAAATTGCATCTTGGGCTGAATGTATTGCCTCATACCCATCAGCCTTTACAGCACTGTAGGGATTGTTTGCTATGGCAGGGCTGTCTTTCCTCTAGAAGCAGGGCCTTGAGAGTGTTTATTTTGGGGCTTGAAGATTTGAATCGCTTGTTTGGCTTCAATTTAGTTCTTTAAAACGTCGTCCCCTCGTGCATTTGCTTTGGAGGAAGCCAACCAAGAGTTTCGGAACAAATTACATTTCGGCGTCTCATTCATATTCAGCGTCGCCTGTCAGGACCTCGCGGTGATGAATTTAGTCGTTAGGCCTGGTGGGCATGCTCGAGTTTGCCAAAGCAAACGCTTGTGCTGAATTCATTCCATGCACGCAGCTCCGGGACTGATGCGTTAGGCTGCCAGTCACCTGCCATTAGAGAAGCTGGCTGGGATAGGTGTGGAATAGCAAGAAGAAGGGTCTTCTCGGAGGAATATCATCATCTGCTGAGTGCTGAGAGTGCAGTGTAGGAGTGTAAGATATTAACAAAATATTTTATTTTTTTATTAATTTTTTTTCTGGGATTTTCCCGATAATGATAAGACTATTTTTGCTGAGTGTTATTGTGCTGGTGATCCACTGACTCCTAAAGTTTTTGATATTCTTCCTATTCTGTGTGGTGGTCAGTTCACAGCAGTGACAGAAATCATCTTTTCCAAAAAGTTTAAAGGAACTGTAAGAAATGTATTTCAGTGAATCATAAAATGGCCCTGATATGTCACTAGACATTATGAAATCATTTCAAATACTTTCAAATAAATATCAATGAAAACAGTATTCCAGCCGGGATATTGTCATTTAAAAGTTGTTGCAGTGCTCAACTGATGTTGACATGTTGTGTTTTGGCCTGAAGCTCCGCCCTCCACCTATCAGCCAATCACGAAGTCAGTAGTGTTTCCGCATCAGGGTTGTTAGATCTGCTCCAGTTACCGCCGCTGTAAACGTGTGTGTGTGTGTATATATATATATATATATATATATATATATATATATATATATATATATATATATATATATATATATATATATATATATATATATATATATATATATATATAAATATGACACAATAGGGCTGTTACCTATCAAATTAAATAAGTATCAACAAAATTCATCTTTGCAATGCAGAGGAAACATAGAAGCTGTTTTTGAAGTGGCATTAACACAGTTTAATGAGCTTAGAGGTGACAAATAACCTGCAGTTATGCATTTTTTTGTTTGTTGATGTTTTAATGTTTACTGATATTTGAAATTATTTAAACTTTAAATGTGAAATTAAAACCACCACTAGGCGGCAGCAAGTCACTGTTAATGAGTGAGTCATTGAGATTCAACCGATTCATTCGAACAACTGATTAATTCAGGAACGAATCCTTTGACTATCTTAATCTATCTTAGTCACTGAAGCATTGATTCAACTGACTAGTTCAAAAAGCTGATTGATTCAGTAAGGAAAACACTGTGTGTGTTGCTCAGAGACGCGATTACAGTGCTGGGACTTTGTTTTGAACTATTCTCGTTGACGAAATAGAGAAAAATGGATATGGTGCCTAAAATGTAAGTCACTTAATATTAAATTCTTGTTTTGTAAACTTGTATAAAAATCAATATCACATTTGTTATCATGCTGATATCTGGATTTTTCCTGTGATAATTATTTAAAAAAGCATGCACCCGCACTACATTGCGTACTGTATGCACACACACACACACTGTGAGGGATTTGCTCGATAATGTCAGATCGCACATTAAAACAACAATTTCGATATCGCAGACGATATATCGCACGCCCCTAGTGCAATGCGTTAGGGAAATTAAGAATAGTTCTTCCACTTTATTATGCTTTCATCAAGCTAGCCAATGTTTTGCATCATGTTTGGGTAGGGCTGTGCGATATGGCCCGCATTTCATATCCCGATAACGATAAAGCAATTTTTCTGTTAATTCAGTTTTTGAATGGTCTATACCAAAATGCAATGTGGAAATGCAGTTTGAAATGTTATACAAAACAAATAAAGGTAGTATGGACTACATTTTTTTTAATCTAGAACCTTTTTTCCTAAGCAAGACTGTTGGTAAAGTTAACACCTACCATTAAAATATTTCAACATATAGCAGTATTCAACTTTTAACAGTAACACCACCCAGACTTCTCTTTGCAGCATCATGTAGGTGTAAAGATGTTTCCAAGTAGTATTCTTATAGAGCAGTGTTACGTCTTCCCTTAATCTAGGGGAAAATAGGGAACGACGAACAAAAAGATGGAGAGACTGAGCTTCTCCAGCTCTCCAGACCCAGAGTAATCAAACAACTTTTCAATTCTGAAATGGCGTTTCTGCCTTTTTTTGTTACCAAGCAGTGATCACAAATTTAAATATACATTTCCTTTGGAATAAAGCCCATTCATAAATAAATAGAAAAATAAACAAAAAGACCTCGGGAGGAGGGCCTAAACAAAAGAAAACAAATATACCTCTACCTAAAAGGAATTAAGTATTAAATGACCTACGTTAAAGAAAAACAAAGAAAACAACAGAGAACTTCCCTCACTCCCTAACTAACCATTAAACAGGAGAAAAGAGATTAGGTATCCTCCACCCTACTTTACCCATAACATCTTAACTGATTATAACTAGCTGCGTTTCCGTTACAGATTTGCGAAAAACTTTTGTGATATTTCTTAAATGTCGATTAAAAAACTGTTGCGAAATGACAGCGTTTCCATAGCTGCAGTTATGCGACTAAAACATTACTTTCCTCTCACGATAGGTCAGTCCAGAACGATGGCAGTGGGTAGGTTTCTATATCCCATCCATCACACTAGCCATTATTATTACAGGAAGGAGACGTGTGTGTTATCCCAGCATTAAGGGCAAAGAAAGCCCCTTAGGTTACTTAAGCGGCACGGATATGAGGTGTGTGTGTGTGTGTGTGTGTCAGATCTGCTTCAAGGTCTTCATGATAATGTAGCATTTCTGTGTTTAGAATCCAGTATTACTGTAATCCTATATTGTCTTTTATGAGTTTAATAAAGAACTCCGTCTCGTCTTCTCTCCAAACCGAACCGTCATCTGTGAAGAATGATCGACGTTTACGCGCGGCAGGTTGACGCATATAGAGTAGAGCGAAATGTTTGAGTTTGCATGTTAACTCAAATGTTTTTTTTTTTTTTTTTTTTTACCACTTTCGTTATTTTGGCTGATATTTCGTTTGATTGGCATTTGAACTGAATTTAGAAATGCTTTGGAAAAGAAAAAATTGGCATTTAATAAACGAAATAATTTTTTTGAAATGGAGACCAGAGTGCAGGTGCAGGAGTGAGTGCAAAATAATGAGTTCCCCGAGTCCACAAATAAAAATAGACAGTTTATAGTTTATAATTGTCTTGAACTCATCTGTAGAGCTAAAAATGACAAGAGTATTGTGAATCGTTTCATCTCTCTTAAAGGAAGAAGGAAAAAATGAGAACGTCGGCGCTTTTATCGGCCGTGGGTTAAAGAAAACAGCCTAACTACGAAACTAAACAGGCTACGTTTAGGCCTAAACATTAGCCTGTAATATTATTATTTTAATTTATATGTTGATTATGAAAAGTGAGCAGCATGAGTAAGAATCGCAACATGTTTGAGACCTCACATTATTTTGATCACTTCGAGTTTTATTTTCCAGAAAGTCTTATTTTTTTTTTAGTTTTGTATAAATTGTATTTTTATTTTGATCGGTTTTTTTCATCAATTAATTGCCTGTTTATTAAATAAGAAGCAAACTAAGATCGTCTGGAATGGCTTGACGTGCGTAACTGTTTCCTCAGCCTTTGAGTAAGGCTGAAACTATAGGCTAGCGCTTTCTGCTTTAATACATTTCTTGAATATATGTCTTAATTACAATATATATAGCCTATAGTCCTTATTAGGAGAAAATATGTCCTTTTAACTACATTATCTTGTTATTACGACACAATTGAGTGGAAGATATAATATATAGGCCCTATGTTGCAGCAATGCGTCACCGCAGCAGGCGACCTGTAAATGCGGAAAAACCGTTTCCATTGAAGTTTTGCGAAAATGTCCTTTTTCGAATTGCCTGAAAAACCAGCTCATGAGACCGTAAAAACCTTTTTGCGCTATATGGGAGTTTTTGCGAAATTGCCGCGTTTCCATTGGGCGTATTTTCAATTCGCAATTTGAAGGGTAATGGAAACGCGGCTACTGACACCAACTTGTTAACACTAACACCCATTACACATTACAACAAAAAGCACACCTAGCTCTCTCTGGTCTGGGTTTGGAGAACCGGATCAGCCTCAACCTCCGCATGTCTCTCTCCTTTCCCCGTTTCTCTCTGCAGCTTTACATTGGACGCCTCAGGACACGCACCAATCAGGGCGTAGGCAACTCCCAGATTAGATGAATGAACACCGGTGGTAACCATTTACCTATCAGGCAAGAAAACACAGGAAGGGAGACAGACAGAAAGAGGGCGAGAGAAGAACAAATACTCCAATAACACTCATTGTGGAAGAAACAAATATCAATACGTCCTCGGACGTAACCGCAGGCAATAGAAACTCACACAACCCGCGTTTCTCGACTGTGGAGATCCATATCTTTGCCAGATTTGCTTGGCAACAGCAGAGGTGATCTCCTTCCATCTGCGGGAGCTATGGCTATATGGTGTGCCACGCGCTAAAGCCTGTTGCAGCGGCTGTGTCTGGAGTTTGTTTTGAGCGCTTATGCCACCTCTCGACGCTGCTTTTGCAGTTTTTGCTCGTTGACTCTCTCTGTATTCTTTTTCGTGGTTCTTGCGCAGGTGATAACCTGGTCTGAACCGCGTCTACTACCGTCTTCCTCCATGTTTGTTTATGTATTGCAGCGTGCATGGGCATGCCGTGGCGTGAGGTGCATCTTGATGTAAAATTCTGCCATAAACGGCTTATCGTGGCGCTTATATAAAACGATAGACATTTTCTATCGTCCAGACGATATATTTGGTCATATCGCTCAGCCCTATGTTTGGGTTTTGTGCCACACAGACGTGCGCTTTTATTGAGCTCGAGTTGTGCACACCAGTCTCCTCTGGGAAATATTATTTGATGTGTTTTTTTTCTTATTCCAACACCAACTTTAGACTTGAGTTTGTCCTTTGTACATGCACACACTCTGATAGACTCCTAATCCTCTTGATATTTGATGAGATCTTGTTTGTTTGGTGAAATATTGTGTCTGAGGCGGTGTAGTGACGTTGGGACGGTCAAGAGCGCTGTTGAGTGTTTGCCTGTCTCAAACCGATTCAATCTGTCCTGAGGAACAAATGTGTGTTATTGGATTCTCTTGTTTTGTGTTTCCCAAGTCCCTTCTTCCAACTAAGGCAGAAAACATGCTCTGTGTGAATAGAATAAAATATCAGATATATCAATAATATATATTTAAAGGGATAGTTCACCCAAAAATGAAAATTTGATGTTTATCTGCTTACCCAGGGCATCCGAGATGTTTTTTTTCGACGGCTGAAGTTAAAAATCTTCATTTGTGTTCTACTGAAGAAACAAACACACACCTATATGTTGAATGCACTGGTGGTCAGCAGATAAACATCAAATTGTCCATTTTTGGGTGTCCCTCTAACATCTTCATAATTTGTTTTTATATGTATTTATTGTCGATAAGCTGAAGTTCCAAAACAGTGTCCAAAAACATTCACAGGTACATTATAGTAATGATAGTAGTAGTAATATTAATACTTCCTAAAATAAATATAAACGGCATATTGTAGTGGTAGGTGGAGTAGTATTAGTAGGTGGTGTAGTAGTAGTAGTAGTAGTAGTAGGTGGCGTTGTAGGAGTAGTAGTGAAGGAGTAGTAGTGTAGTAGTAGTAGGTGGTGTAGTAGTAGTAGTAGGTGGTGTAGTAGTAGTAGGTGGTGTAGGAGTAGTAGGTGGTGTAGTAGTAGTAGTAGGTGGTGTAGGAGTAGTATGTGGTGTAGTAGTAGTAGTATGTGGTGTAGTAGTAGTAGTAGGTGGTGTAGGAGTAGTAGGTGGTGTAGGAGTAGTAGTAGGTGGTGTAGGAGGAGTAGTAGGTGGTGTAGGAGTAGTAGGTGGTGTAGTAGTAGTAGGTGGTGTAGGAGTAGTATGTGGTGTAGTAGTAGTAGTAGTAGTAGGTGGTGTAGGAGTAGTAGGTGGTGTAGGAGTAGTAGGTGGTGTAGGAGTAGTAGTAGGTGGTGTAGGAGTAGTAGTAGGTGGTGTAGTAGTAGGTGGTGTAGGAGTAGTATGTGGTGTAGGAGTAGTAGGTGGTGTAGGAGTAGTATGTGGTGTAGTAGTAGTAGGTGGTGTAGGAGTAGTATGTGGTGTAGGGGTAGCTGGTGTGGTGTAGTAATAGGTGGCGTAGGGGTAGGTGGTGTAGGGGTAGGTGTGTGGTGTAGTAATAGGTGGCGTAGGAGTAGGTGGTGTGGTGTAGTAATAGGTGGCGTAGGGGTAGGTGGTGTAGGGGTAGGTGTGTGGTGTAGTAATAGGTGGCGTAGTAGTAGGTGGTGTAGGGGTAGGTGGTGTAGTAGTAGTAGTAGTAGGTGGTGTAGGGGTAGGTGGGTAGGTGGTGGAGGGGTAGGTGGTGTGGTGTAGTAATAGGTGGCGTAGGGGTAGGTGGTGTAGGGGTAGCTGGTGTGGTGTAGTAATAGGTGGCGTAGGGGTAGGTGGGTAGGTGGTGGAGGGGTAGGTGGTGTGGTTTAGTAATAGGTGGCGTAGGGGTAGGTGGTGTAGGGGTAGCTGGTGTGGTGTAGTAATAGGTGGCGTAGGGGTAGGTGGTGTAGGGGTAGCTGGTGTGGTGTAGTAATAGGTGGCGTAGGGGTAGGTGGTGTAGGGGTAGGTGTGTGGTGTAGTAATAGGTGGCGTAGGGGTAGGTGGTGTAGGGGTAGGTGTGTGGTGTAGTAATAGGTGGCGTAGGGGTAGGTGGTGTGGTGTAGTAATAGGTGGTGTAGGGGTAGGTGGCGTAGGGGTAGGTGGTGTGGTGTAGTAATAGGTGGTGTAGGGGTAGGTGGCGTAGGGGTAGGTGGCGTAGGGGTAGGTGGTGTGGTGTAGTAATAGGTGGCGTAGGAGTAGGTGGTGTAGGAGTAGGTGGCGTAGGTGTAGTAATAGGTGGCGTAGGAGTAGGTGGTGTGGTGTAGTAATAGGTGGTGTAGGGGTAGGTGGCGTAGGGGTAGGTGGCGTGGTGTAGTAATAGGTGGCGTAGGAGTAGGTGGTGTAGGAGTAGGTGGCGTAGGTGTAGTAATAGGTGGCGTAGGAGTAGGTGGCGTAGGTGTAGTAATAGGTGGCGTAGGAGTAGGTGGTGTAGTACATATATATCTAGCTGCTAGAATAACACATCAGGCTGATTTACACCGACCTTCTGAAGCTTACATCATGCTCAAGCCCTGTTTCAGGAGGAGTTGACTGTGTGTGTGTGTCTGTGTGTGTGTGTGTCTGTGTGTGTGTGTGTGTGTGTGTGTGTCTGTGTGTGTGTGTGTCTGTGTGTGTGTGTGTCTGTGTGTGTGTGTGTCTGTGTGTGTGTGTGTCTGTGTGTGTGTGTGTCTCAAGGTTATTTTCGTAAACGAAAACTGAAACTAAGACTAAAACTATTGGTCAAAAAACATTTTCGTAAACTGAAATAAAATTTAAAAATCTGAATAAATAAAAAACTAAAACTAAACGAAACTAACTACTCTTACTAAAAAACTAACTGAAATAAAATAATAATTAGCAAAAATAAATATTCGTTTTCGTTGTTAATAAGCTCTCTTTAATGTGGTGGAAAATCTGACTGTGGCGGTTGAGGGAGTGTCTATTGCGCTAGTGCGCGTCAAGTGAGCTGAGGAGGAGATTAACCGCTGTCCTGTGACGGACGCGTGCAGACAGGCAACACATCGCCAGTCCTAAACGGGAGTTCACAAAGAATCAATGCGTCCGTGGCAGTGAAAGGGGAAATAACACAAGGTAATGAGATGCACGTTGAACTTCTTTTAAGCTCACTGTTTTAGAATGCCGTTTCTTACATGACGAGAGACGCAGGCGCAAAAGTCAGCAACTATATTAGCAAATAACGTTACTAGCCTACTGTGCGTTTGAGATTTCATGTTTGCATAATATTGACAGGCTCAAAGGTGTTATCATAATCATTTACTACTAATAATATTATTATCTGTGTGGAGACATTTCCCCACAAAGTAGGGAATGCCAGGACACACACACACACACACAGGTTTGTTTCACTATATAAGTGAGGACATTGCATGGACTTCCATTGATTTTATATCAGGTTAATGATATTTTATATCTCCTAACCCAACCCCTATCCCTAAACCTACCCATCCCAAGAACGTGCAAAACAATAGATTTAAATAAAAACATGTTTTGGCCGATTTATAAGCCTTTTTAACTAGTGAGGACCAGTCTTACTAGTCAGTTATCATAATATTTTACTAGATAAGTGAGGACATTGGTCCCCTTTACAATTATTGCACAACAAACACACACACACACACACACGCACGCACACACACATGTCTGGTGCGCTATCTTTGTGGGGACTTGCCATATAGGCGGTTTTTATACCATACAAACCATATATTCTGTCCCCTTACACTGCCCCTGCCCCTAAACCTACCCATCACAGGAAACATTCTGCATTTTTACATTTTCAAAAGAACTCATTATGTATGATTTATAAGCTTTTGTACCCATGGGGACCTCAATTTAGGTCCCCACGGTGACACGAGTCTGTGTGCATTCAGTTTGAAGTCCTCACCAGGCTAGAAAAACATGTACACACACACACACACACACACACACAGAGCAAAACAGTGTGTAGACACTGCTAGCCTACATTGTACTACTGAAGAAATTAAAATAAGCTTTTAATTGTTTAACAATATTTCATCTGTTATGAGTGAGTTTGTCTGGAATTTATAATTTTTACTTTTATATTTTACGTTGCATCTATTTTGTTCTTTAAGATAGATCCTGTATAGGTCATAGTTTGACTCAAGCTGTTTTGCTCAAAGGTGAAGACCCAACTTTACTGCATGTTTTGTAAGACCGTCCTGGGTTTAAACAATAATGCTCGTTTATCAAGTGATTTCACTTAAGGATGTTTAGTAAGATTAAACTCTAATCTGTTAATTAAACTTTGCTGAAATTAAAAACCTTGATTTGGTCTCTACACTTCATTATGGTAACTCTGCTAAACTATAATTACTAAAACTAAAACTGAAACTAAATAAATAAAAACTAAATAGAAATGTATTTGCAAAATAAAAACTAAACTAAAACTAGCAAAACCATTTGTAAAACTAACTAAAACTAAACTGAAATTTGTAGCAAAATTGAAAACGATAATAAAATAAAAACTAATTTAAAAAAGCAAAACTATAATAACCTTGGTGTGTCTGTGTGTGTGTGGCTGTCCCGTCCTCACTCTGGAGAAAAGCACAGTGCTCCCACATCTCTTGGCCGGCGCTCCGTTCTTCAGGCAGTCTCCATGACGATTCTTCCTCTGCTTTCATCCGGTGGATCCGGAATCCCGTATATTAACTGAGCAGTGACAGCGTTTCTCTTCCACAGGAGACGTTCCTCATCCCACGCTTCTCTCTCTCCTGCTCCTCCAGCGGTCTGGAAAAGTCCGGAGTCCTCTCTCTCTCTCTCTCTCTCTCTCTCTCTCTCGCTCTCGCTCTCGCTCTCGCTCTCGCTCTCGCTCTCGCTCTCGCTCTCGCTCTCGCTCTCGCTCTCGCTCTCGCTCTCGCTCTCTCTCTCTCGCTCTCGCTCTCGCTCTCGCTCTCGCTCTCGCTCTCGCTCTCGCTCTCGCTCTCGCTCTCGCTCTCTCTCTCTCTCTCTCTCTCTCTCTCTCTCTCTCTCTCTCTCTCTCTCTCTCTCTCTCTCTCTCTCTCTCTCTCTCTCTCTCTCTCTCTCTCTCTCTCTCTCTCTCTCTCTCTCTCTCTCTCTCTCTCTCTCTCTCTCTCTCTCTCTCTCTCTCTCTCTCTGTGCATTTGCTTGGGTTTATTTTTAAGCAGTGGCAATTCAAAGTGCTTTACATAGAAATGAATATTAACTCGTGATGACCTGCATGAGAAATAAGAATACCAGGTCAAAGAATTAAGATAAAAACAAGGACAATAAAATAGTTGTAAAGAGAATTACAAAAAACTTTTTTTTATCATTTAAAAAATACTATTTTAAAGGGGTACTTCAGCGCTGGGAAGATGAATCTGTATTTAAACTGGCTCATCAATGTAGTAGAAATGTGAAATTATTTTTGAATTTGGTGCCTTCTAGACTGAGAAAAGACAGAAAATTTATTTTTGTCTCATGGGGATGAAAGACTACAATTCCCAGAATGCTTCGCTGCCCTGTGAGGCCATTCACAAAGCCACCAACTTGATTACAGTGACTGAGTTATACCCCTTTTCCACCAGAATGAACCGGGTGCTAGTTCGGAGCCAGTGATAGTGTCAGTTCTAAGTTGGTTCGACTTGAGAGCCTTCTAAGAACCGTTTTCTTTTCCACATGCTAAGAGCCACAACAGAGCCAGGTCTTACGTCATACCAGAGTCCTGCACGGGTCCATCCCAGACCCGTTAATATTTGCCCGTTACCCGAACCCTGCCCGCAATAAATCACACACGCTAAAATCATTCCAAATAAAATGCTTTATTTTTTTTAATATTGCACTTCTCTCAACATCAACAGCATCATGAATGGGCTAAAGAAACAGGCTAAAGTGCCTTTATAGACTCGTTGTCAACAATTTTATATACTTCTCACCAACTTTACTTTTACTTCATCCATTGCTAATCCTGCAACGCTCGCTCCATCTGGGCTACGAGTGGCATCAACAAAAGTCACAGTGGTGGTGACGTGATGGATCAAATGGCAAATAGTTGTTGCTTGTATGTGTAATGGTAAATTGGACATAGAAATTGTAATACAGTATGTTTGGGGGGGAAGAAGGACGACCGGATCGTTTTGATCGTTTTTCGAGAACCGGCGAACATTTAAAAGACTTAACCAAACAAAGCGAAAGTAACGCGGCCCCTCACGGACATCTGCCACGCACACACATAATAAAACAAACACAACTCAACGTAAAACCCAGGTCTGGTGATCTCTCGTCCTTATATGCCGCCGAGCTCCCTCGTGAGAGGATTTGAGACCGGTGTGGCTCACAGGTGACACTCATTCGCCATCACGCCCCGGTCTCGCTCGCTCCTCCGCCTCGCCACAGCACAGAAAAATATTGCACATATTTTTCATCCGCGCTTCTACCCGCTCGCACGGAATTAATTATCCGCCCACACCCCGCCCGTGTATTTTATAATTTATGTCACAATCCACCTGTTTTAGCCACTTTTATGCCCGCGGGTACCCGACCCGTTGCAGGACTCTACTGCTAGCGAGGCAGCGGGAAACACACACACACACACAATTTCCAGGCGTGTTCTATCTAATGCATTGACGCTGCGCAGACCAACCCACATATGATATCCAAATACTGCGCGAGCGATTCAAAAGCATAAGGGGTCGTTGGCGCTCGCTGTATTTGGATGTCATACGCAATCAGTCTGCACAGCGCGCGCCGATGCATCTCGAACTAGCCTTCCCTCAGTCGCTCATGGCTTAATGATCCTACATCAGCATTAAAACGCCGCAAATCCAACGCATTTGTGTAGCTCTCCATGATTTGTATAGACGGAGATTACAATCCAGCAGCTGTTAGCTTGATTAGCTGCTATTGAAAAAATGGCGGTCACAGGTTTGTGTTCATCTTGTTGATCACGGTAACGCCGCCCCCAGCCGGTGACGCAAGCGGTTCTTACTTCTAGCCCAGCAATGTTTTGGTGTTACTTAAGAACCACTTTTTCTGGCTCGGAGCTGGTGCTTTGGCTGTGGAAACACAAAGAACCGATTTGAAACTAGGCTCTGGCTCCGATTTAGCACCAGCACTGCCTTGGTGGAAAAGGGGTATTAGAGAACAGAGAAGACTCTTCAATTAAAAACTGAACGTGTGTGTTCAATATAATGAGTGAGTGACCGCGCGAGTCTCACAGCACTGAGCACTGACTGCAGGAGTGATGAGCGCTGAGGTAATCGCGACTACACTCGCGGCATACATTCACAACGCCAGTTCAGTCTGGCACGCGTTTCAGTTCATGCCTTTGCAAGCTTAACTTTCATAGAAATTAATTTGAGAAGTTAAAAGACTTGCATTGCTCACCATAGCTCAGTTTAAATGAGTGCCTGTAGCTGAGCTGAGCTGTGAGTGTGATCTCCGTCCCTCATGAACGGGTTCAAAACATGCGGAAATGGCTCCCTCTGCTGGCTGTAGTCTTTAGCCTTTGGGCAAACATTCCTCCTGTGATGCAAAAATCGTCATTTTGCATCATAGGAGGAATTTTTCCAGAAATAAAATCCATAAATCTCTCGTCTCAGGGGGATATGAGGAGGAAAGCACAATCATTTGAATATACTCCAGGGTTTCTACTGATACAAAGCCATATGCTAATCGCTGAAGTAACCCTTTAATAGTTTCTGTTTCTGCTTCTAAACAATGAAAACGACTTAAATTTTTATTTTTAGTCTTTTTTTAGATATTAATAATTGTATCGAGATTTGTTTTTGCTTTTAAATACTCTAAACACTTCAATTATTATTAGCATTTTTAATTTTTTGAGCGTTGTTTCTGCTTTTAAACTTAACACGATAGATGAAACAAGACTAAAGTTTATGAATTTTTCTAAAACTTAAGTCTATATTATTTGCAGTGTTTATAAGCAGAAACAAAGCTCGGTAATAAAATAAATAAAACAGTACAGATGAACAAAATATATATTTATTTTAAAGGTTAAAGTATTTAGATTTTCAACTGAATTTTTTTAATTAATTTAACTTATCTAGTATTTTTATAATTTACTTTCACTTTTTTCCGTTGCATCTTTTTCTTATGTGTGTGTGTATATGTATTTGTGTGTCTACACACACACACACACACACACACACACACACGCACCCACACACATGTATGTTTGTTTTTGTGAAATGTGGAGACATTCCATAGGCGTGATGGTTTTTATACTGTACAAGACATATTTTCTATCCCCTTACACTGCCCCTAAACCTACCCATCTCTCACACACACACACACACACACACACACACACACACACACACACACACACACACACACACACACACACACACACACACTCAAGCGTTTGTTTTTGTGAAATGTGGGGACATTCCATAGGCGTAATGGTTTTTATACTGTACCACCATGTTTTCTATTCCCCTACACTGCCCCTGCCCCTAAACCTACTCAACACACACACACACACACACTCACTCACTCACTCACTCACTCACTCACTCACTCACTCACTCACTCACTCACTCACTCACTCACTCACACACACACACACACACACACACACACACACACACACACACACACACACACACACACACACACACACACACACTCACACACACACATGCGTATGTATGAATGTGTGATGCTTTTATTATTTTAAAGGGACCTTTAGCTTGGGAAAAGTGTTAAACACCAATGTTCAAAAGTTTGACGTTTGTAAGATTTTTCTAATGATTTTGACAAAGCCGGCATTATTTCATCAAAAATACATTAAACACATTTTTCAGGATTCTTGGATGAATCCTGAAAAATGGGGCGGCAGTGGCTCAGGGGTTCATGTAGGTTGTCTACAAACCAGAAGGTTGGTGGTTCGATCCCCGGTTCCACCTGACCAAGTGTCAAGGTGTCCATGAGCAAGACACCTAACCCCAGCTGCTCCCGACGAGCTGGATGCAGTCCATTTACCATTTATAATCAGATTAGACAATTAATCTGTTGCCTATGATCTATACATGTCTCATCCAATAATAATACAAATGTAAACTGGTATATTTGTGTCATATGTGCTAGTATCAGATATAGGTGTGTTATAAATAATCCATCACACACTGTTGTAAGTCACTGTGTTGCTGGTCAAATGATTGTGCGCTGGGAATAAGCTCAGCCATTGTTCTTCCAGCACTCCCATGATGCACCAGCACGAAGCCTTCCGCTTTGACTAATGAAATGTCAAACTTTCCTTTTACCCGGCACAATCATTTCTCATAAAGCGGATGTAAACTCATTTTCTCTCTCTTTATCCTTTCCAGTTCAATACCAGATGGAGATGATGAGGAGTCTGCGGCATGTGAACATCGACCATCTTCACGTCGGCTGGTATCAGTCCACATACTACGGCTCTTTTGTCAGCCGGGCCTTGTTGGACTCGCAGTTCAGCTACCAGCACGCCATCGAAGAGTCTGTGGTGCTCATCTACGGTGAGTCTCATTAGTTCGTCACATGGATGTGTTTAGGGGAGTGTGTGCACTGTAAAAAAACATTTAAAAAATAAGTTACCTGCTTGCCTTAATTTTGAGTTTATTGAAATTAAAATTTTGAGTTAATACAATGAACATTTTTGAGAATCGACCAATTATTCAAATATTATTAAAAGATTTTGTAAGCATATTTGGTAATTGTGTTTTGTGATGACGCAGCCAAATTGTTCTATTATCATGATTTATCACATTGTTTATGTGGTTCGGATACAATATAAATATAAACTATAAAAATAAATTGAGTTTCTATTTATTAAACCAATTTCCTTCATTGTATCTACTCAAATTTTTTATTTCAATAAACTCAACATTTTAAGGCAAGTTAAAACAAACATTTTTACAGTGTGTAGCTATAGGACAATTCGCCATGACGTCACAACAGTAATAAACGTTCGTCCGGGTGGCAAAAGCCGAAGCGTTCCTATGGCAGCGCTAGTAAATTGCTTGGGATTCAGACATAGTTAACATGATTATTAAAGGGGGGGTGAAACACTCAGTTTCAGTCAGTGTCATGTCAATCTTGAGTACCTATAGAGTAGCATTGCATCCTGCATATCTCCGAAAAGTCTTTATTTTTATTATAATTATATAAGAAAGATGCGCTGTTCCGAGTCTTTCCGAAAAAAGCCGAGCGGGTGGGGGCGTATCGTGTGAGCGGAGCTAAATAATGACGTGTGCAGCAGCGCGCTGCAGTGAGGAAAGTGAGTCGCTCTGTGAGGAAAGTGAGTCGCTCTGTGAGGAAAGTGAGTCGCTCTGTGAGGAAAGTGATTCGCTCTGTGAGGAAAGTGATTCGCTCAGTGAGGAAAGTGATTCGCTCAGTGAGGAAAGTGATTCGCTCAGTGAGGAAAGTGATTCGCTCAGTGAGGAAAGTGATTCGCTCAGTGAGGAAAGTGATTCGCTCAGTGAGGAAAGTGATTCGCCCGCCGCGTGAGGAAAGTGAGTCGCTCTGTGAGGAAAGTGATTCGCTCTGTGAGGAAAGTGATTCGCTCTGTGAGGAAAGTGATTCGCTCAGTGAGGAAAGTGATTCGCCTGCCGCGTGAGGAAAGTGATTCGCTCTGTGAGGAAAGTGATTCGCTCTGTGAGGAAAGTGAGTCGCTCTGTGAGGAAAGTGATTCGCTCAGTGAGGAAAGTGATTCGCCTGCCGCGTGAGGAAAGTGAGTCGCTCTGTGAGGAAAGTGAGTCGCTCTGTGAGGAAAGTGATTCGCTCTGTGAGGAAAGTGATTCGCTCAGTGAGGAAAGTGATTCGCTCAGTGAGGAAAGTGATTCGCTCAGTGAGGAAAGTGAGTCGCTCAGTGAGGAAAGTGAGTCGCTCAGTGAGGAAAGTGATTCGCTCTGTGAGGAAAGTGATTCGCTCTGTGAGGAAAGTGAGTCGCTCTGTGAGGAAAGTGATTCGCTCAGTGAGGAAAGTGATTCGCTCAGTGAGGAAAGTGATTCGCTCAGTGAGGAAAGTGATTCGCTCAGTGAGGAAAGTGAGTCGCTCAGTGAGGAAAGTGAGTCGCTCAGTGAGGAAAGTGAGTCGCTCAGTGAGGAAAGTGAGTCGCTCTGTGAGGAAAGTGATTCGCTCAGTGAGGAAAGTGATTCGCTCAGTGAGGAAAGTGATTCGCCCGCCGCGTGAGGAAAGTGAGTCGCTCTGTGAGGAAAGTGATTCGCTCTGTGAGGAAAGTGATTCGCTCTGTGAGGAAAGTGATTCGCTCTGTGAGGAAAGTGATTCGCTCAGTGAGGAAAGTGATTCGCCTGCCGCGTGAGGAAAGTGATTAGCTCTGTGAGGAAAGTGATTCGCTCTGTGAGGAAAGTGATTCGCTCTGTGAGGAAAGTGATTCGCTCAGTGAGGAAAGTGATTCGCCTGCCGCGTGAGGAAAGTGAGTCGCTCTGTGAGGAAAGTGAGTCGCTCTGTGAGGAAAGTGATTCGCTCTGTGAGGAAAGTGATTCGCTCAGTGAGGAAAGTGATTCGCTCAGTGAGGAAAGTGATTCGCTCAGTGAGGAAAGTGAGTCGCTCAGTGAGGAAAGTGAGTCGCTGTGTGAGGAAAGTGATTCGCTCTGTGAGGAAAGTGATTCGCTCAAGGAGGAAAGTGATTCGCTCAGTGAGGAAAGTGATTCGCCCGCCGCGTGAGGAAAGTGAGTCGCTCTGTGAGGAAAGTGATTCGCTCTGTGAGGAAAGTGATTCGCTCTGTGAGGAAAGTGATTCGCTCTGTGAGGAAAGTGATTCGCTCAGTGAGGAAAGTTATTCGCCTGCCGCGTGAGGAAAGTGATTCGCTCTGTGAGGAAAGTCATTCGCTCTGTGAGGAAAGTGATTCGCTCAGTGAGGAAAGTGATTCGCCTGCCGCGTGAGGAAAGTGAGTCACTCTGTGAGGAAAGTGATTCGCCCGCCGCGTGAGGAAAGTGCTAATACAGATCGACCGCCGGCCTATCAGTGGGTAAGTCAGTAGCTACTGGTTATATCACCTGTCCAGCATCCTACAAGCCAGCGCTTTGATGGGCGTAGGCTGTTACTTTCGCTCTCTCCCTCTCTCTCTCTCTCTCTCTCTCTCTCTCTCTCTCTCTCTCTCTCTCACGCTCTTCCGGTAGAATTGTCCGTAAGGCCCATACAAGGAAATTCCGCCCCCATTAACGTCAAAGGGGACGCATGATCTCAAAAAACTTGCCGAAACTTATGACTAACCGGAAGTAGTATTTTTGACAAAGAAATACTCCCATCAAACGTCCACCTTAACTTTTGAAACTTTGTCTATGTTTAGTATGGGATTCCAAGTCTTTAACAGTGTAAAAAGATCAGTATGCATGAAACAGCATTTCACCCCCCCCCCCCCCCCCTTTAAGGGACTGATTAACTAATTCAGGAGATAGCGATACATGAAATGCCTAACCTTGCTCCAGCAGATGTAGCGCTAGTCTAAAACCATCATTTTTAAATGAGCCTCAGCCTACCATTGAGTAGTTATTTTAGTGACTGTTGCTGTTTGACTTACAATATGTAAGACTATCGTAGATGGTCTATTTCCCTGTTATCTAACTATTTACCTGTTCTCTGCTTTTCAACAAATCATTTGCACAAATGTTTTCTTTATTTTTTGTATCTAAAGCATTGAACGCTCTGGTGTCTGTGTTTAACACGAAAGCTTGTGTGATCGCGGCCGGCTCGCGGTGCAAACGGTCGTGCCGTGTACCAGCTGATTTGATGCGATGATCAACTTAAATGACTCGTAGCATCTGCAATATCTCACAAACTCCCGATGTTAAAATGTTATTTATCATTTTATATGGAGCTAATCACTACACCTGTTAGCAGTCATAATAAACATCTATTATTGATATAAAATAGCCGAAATCACATGAACAATCACACAAAAACCTTATTCCATAGTTATCGTGTGTTTATTTGCTTCTTAGTTCACGCGTAGAAATGTAGAACAGACTCGTTCTCCACAGAGCCAGAATGAGGAAATGTCCGAAGCAGGGAGCGCGTCATGCGAGGGCGGCGTTGAGCAATATCAAAGCCTGATGACTGATGTCAGATGCATATCATTAAGAAGAGACACAGAGAGAGGTCTGCGCATGTTTTAACTCTTTTATATCGAATAATTCTGTGAGAAATGAATAGAAATGGTATTCTGTATGACGAAATATTTTGCAAACGTGACATGTCAATATTTCTCCAAATATGAGGACTTAAACTGAAAGCTGTTCTTTGCGATCTCTGTGAACACAAATGAGTGCAGACGAGAGAATGAACGTGCGTACAAAATATCTGTTCAAAATATCGTTCATAACGGATCGAATGCACTCCTGACATAAATTAAGAAATTAATGTCACTGCAACCCAGTTTTATCATAAACAGTGTTCAAATATCAAAGCTGGAGTCTTTTCTGAAGACTGAGTTTGTCCAGATAAAGTAATATAGAGTGATGAGCAGTGAATGTTGAACAGTAGTAATCTGAGGCCGTATGATCTTTGAATCGTAAGGGGTTAAAAGAGATCTAAAGTTTACTAATATTAGTCTTGAATTTCCCCAGCTGATGATAATTATTCTCTGCTGTGATTTTGTCGATGGACCGTTTTGAGAATACTTCTCTGTAGCGCCACTTTTGAGGACGTCCACTCGCTTTAGCCTCCTCACCCACGGGTTTAGCTGGATATATTTACTTCTTTCTGAAGGAAATCGATACAGTCCTACAACTTTTGCTGTATATCTGACGGCGCACGTATCACAACACGTTTTCGTCATAGTTTCAACTTTAATCAACAGCAATGTTCTTAACTATGTAACTGTTTACAGTCGCCGGCTGATCTCTTCAGTTTGTCAGTAGAAGCCGCTCGCGTTCTGCCGCCCGGAAGTATCTTGAGGCGATTGTTTACAAACATTCTGAAATGGTCTATAAAGTAGTCCTTTGTATAAAATTGGGTGAACGTTAGTTCCCCCAAAAATGTGCATTGTGTGCTTAATTCCTCCTGTGGTTGGCCAGCCGTCAGACCTCCGCTCATCTTCACACACAGATGAAGATATTAGTGTTGAAATCCGATGGCTCAGAAAGGCCTTCATTGACACCAATGTCATTTCCTCTCTCAAGACCCATAAAGGCACTAAAGACGTCGTTACAAAGCCCATCTCACTACAGCGGCTCTACAATCATTGATGAAGAGGCCAGAATAGAGTTAGTGCGCAAAAAACACTAAATAACGACTTATATAGTGATGGCCGATTTCAGAACAAAGCTTCGAACCGTTATGAGTCAGTGAATCGATTCATGATTCGGATCGCGTGTCAAACTGCTGAAATCACGAGACTTTGGTGATCCGAATCATGAGGGTGAGGAATTAATAACATAATTTACATTTTTGGTGAAGTAACCCTTAAAGGTTATAAAGAGGAATAGTTCACTCTCAAGTTGTGCTAAACCGAGACATATCCAGCTGCAGCCCCGCCAGTTACAGAACGCCAGCCACAGGACGCCAGCCACAGAACACCAGCCACAGAACGCCAGCCACAGAACGCCAGCCACAGAACGCCATCCACAGGACGCCAGCCACAGAACGCCAGCCACAGAACGCCATCCACAGGACGCCATCCACAGGACGCCAGCCACAGAACGCCAGCCACAGAACGCCAGCCACAGAACGCCATCCACAGGACGCCAGCCACAGAACGCCAGCCACAGAACGCCATCCACAGGACGCCATCCACAGGACGCCATCCACAGGACGCCATCCACAGGACGCCAGCCACAGAACGCCATCCACAGAACGCCATCCACAGGACGCCATCCACAGGACGCCAGCCACAGAACGCCAGCCACAGAACGCCAGCCACAGAACGCCATCCACAGGACGCCAGCCACAGAACGCCAGCCACAGAACGCCATCCACAGGACGCCAGCCACAGAACGCCAGCCACAGAACGCCATCCACAGGACGCCATCCACAGGACGCCAGCCACAGAACGCCATCCACAGGACGCCAGCCACAGAACGCCATCCACAGAACGCCATCCACAGGACGCCATCCACAGGACGCCAGCCACAGAACGCCAGCCACAGAACGCCATCCACAGCAGAGTCCTGCAACGGGTCGGGTACCCGCGGGTATCCGCGGGTACCCGCATAAAAGTGGCTAAAACGGGTGGATTATGACATTTATAAAATTCACGGGCGGGGATGCGGGCGGATAATTAACTCTGTGCGGGCGGGTAGTAGCGCGGATGGGCGGATGAAAAATATGTGCAATATTTCTGTGGCAAAGTGAACGCGAGAGCGAGAGAGAGAGAGACCAGGGCGTGATTGTGAATGAGCGTCACCTGCGAGCCACACCGGTCTCGAGTCCTCTGAGGGAGCTCGGAAGCATATAAGGACGAGAGATCACCAGACCTGGATTTGACGTTGAGTTGTGTTTACGTTTTGTTATGCGTGTGCGCATGGGAGATGTCCATGAAGGGCTACTCACGTTACTTTCGTTTTGTTTGGTTAAGTCTTTTAAATGTTCGCTGGTTCCCAGCTCCTTCTTCCCCCATCCAACATATTGTAGGCTATTACAATTTCTATGTCCAAATTACCATTACACATACACGCAACAATGATATACCATTTGACCCATCACGTCACCACCACTGCGACATTGAAACTTTAGTTGATGCCTCTCGCAGCGCAGAAGGAGCGAGCGTTGCAGGAGTAGCAATGGATGAAGTAAAAGTAAAGCTGGTGAGTGGAGTAGCTATATGAAATTGTTGACAATGAGTCTTTAAAGGCACTTTTGCCTGTTTCATTAGCCCATTCATGACGCTGTTGATGTTGAAAGAGGTGTAGGATAAAAAAATAAAGCATTTTAATTTGAATGTTTTAGCGTGTGTGATTTATCGCGGGCACGGGTCGGGTAACGGGCCAAATATTAACGGGTCTGGGCGGGTACGGATTTAATTTTGAAATTTTCACGGGTCACGGGTCGGATCTGGTGCTAAACCTTGCGGGTACGGGCGGGGGCGGGTCTCCAAAAATGGACCCGTGCAGGACTCTGATCCACAGGACGCCAGCCACAGAACGCCAGCCACAGGACGCCAGCCACAGGACGCCATCCACAGGACGCCAGCCACAGAACGCCATCCACAGGACGCCAGCCACAGAACGCCATCCACAGGACGCCAGCCACAGGACGCCAGCCACAGGACGCCATCCACAGGACGCCATCCACAGGACGCCATCCACAGGACGCCAGCCACAGGACGCCAGCCACAGGACGCCAGCCACAGGACGCCATCCACAGGACGCCAGCCACAGGACGCCAGCCACAGGACGCCAGCCACAGGACGCCAGCCACAGGACGCCAGCCACAGGACGCCAGCCACAGAACGGAAGTGGGGGGCGGAGCTTACGTTCTTAACAGAAGTAGCGCCACCTACGGTTTTGGAGCGTAGTTGCGTTTATCACATACATGTACGAAACGACGGAGAAACACGACAAGCGTGCGTGTTGCGTGTCTGACGCGGCTCTGTTGCTGCTCCAACCTATGGGAAGCCAAACAATCCAAAAGTGGGATGAGTCAGCGGGCTGTTACAGAGCTCGCGCCGCGCGGACATGTCATCTGCGCGGTTCAATAGACCGAGCCGCGCGGCCGACTCGTCAGCGCAGCGCGGACGTGTTTACTAGCGCTACCCAATGGGCAGCGCGGCGCGAACCATAAATAAATAGATAGATAGATAGATAGATAGATAGATAGATAGATAGATATTAGGCTATATCATAATATCATATTTGATTACAAAGTCATTGAAGTTTCTGCTTCAAAAGAACTTGTATCGGTTTAAATTGTTCATTGCAGCGCTGGTGAGGATTAGTTCCATAGGCCGTGAAAAAAACTGATTAATTCGCGCCGCGCTGCCCATTGGGTAGCGCTAGTAAACACGTCCGCGCTGCGCTGACGAGTCGGCCGCGCGGCTCGGTCTATTGAACCGCGCAGATGACATGTCCGCGCGGCGCGAGCTCTGTAACAGCCCGCTGACTCATCCCACTTTTGGATTGTTTGGCTTCCCATAGGTTGGAGCAGCAACAGAGCCGCGTCAGACACGCAACACGCACGCTTGTCGTGTTTCTCCGTCGTTTCGTACATGTATGTGATAAACGCAACTACACTCCAAAACCGTAGGTGGCGCTACTTCTGTTAAGAAAGTAAGCTCCGCCCCCCACTTCCGTTCTGCTGTGTGGCTTACCTGAGGAACACATGGCCCCAGGATGCACTATGGGAAGAAGGCGAGCCGGCGGAGGCAGTGTGATGCTTTGGGCAATGCTCATGCTGACCAGCAAAAAAAAAAAATCGCAAAATGCACCTATTTGTTCGCAGTCTGGAGCCCTGGTATGCTCACTGTGAGCCAGTGCTTTAAGTTTATGAATGCAGAATGCTTCTCGTTTCAACATCTCTTTATTTTTATTATCGCCACTACATCACCGGTTTATGGTTGCTCTGAGCGGTTTCCCCATTAAGGCGAGTTTACATTCTCTGCTTTACATTATTCCTGAGAACACATTTTGCAGTGTTAAAGACTGTATTTTAAATCAATTAAAGCGCCTGATGCCGATAGGAATGTCTTGTGGTTGTTGATCTGGGGTTCCTGATGCTCAGTAAAGGGTTTTAAAATGAATGCCTTGAATACAACGCAAGCCACTTCAGATGAAAGCATCCGTCTGTTTCGTGAATGTAAAGTGTGTTGGTACAATGGCGGCTGGAGTGTGTATTCAGGATCTGGAGGATTTTACTGCCCTGTATTCTAGACTCGGATCCCGGCTGCCGTGCTTTATATTTAATCATGCCCCCTTTAAACCCATCAATAATGCAGGCTGATATATTAAAGGCTAAATAAAAATCTGCTCACATCTCTCTGCATACCGAGGAGAAGTCTCGCGGTTTCTGTGTGAGTTTAGCAGATCTGACCCTTTTTGAGAAAGCCGTTTTTAGTGGAAACTCACTCCAATGCATTACAAGACACACGTCACCTGACTTCAGGAGATTTAATGCTCTTTTAGGCAGACTAATATTTACATAAATCAACTTGCATTGCTTTCATTGGGTGATTATATATAATACATTGAATAATATCATTATTTTAATGCACTTTTTATTTGGCTGTTAAGTTTTATTAAAATGTGCGATCCCGGTCTTATGACTTGAGACGTTTTAATATCGTTTCTGATGCGTAAATGCATTTCAGTCTTTGAGTGAGTCATTGAATCATTCACTCAAGAGATTCGAAAACACTGATTCATCCAGTAATGAAACAAATGCAGTCTTTATGAGTGAGTCATTGAATCATTCACTGAAGAGATTTGTTCAAAAAAGTGGATTCATCCAGTAATGAAACAAGTGCAGTCTTTATGAGTGAGTCATTGAATCATTCACTCAATAGATTCGAAAACACTGATTCATCTAGTAATGAAACAAATGCAGTCTTTATGAGTGAGTCATTGAATCATTCACTCAAGAGATTCGAAAACACTGATTCATCCAGTAATGAAACAAATGCAGTCTTTATGAGTCATTGAATCATTCACTCAAGAGATTCGAAAACACTGATTGATCCAGTAATGAAATAAGTGCAGTCTGAGTGAGTTGTTGAAACATTCATTCAACCAATTTTATTTAATAATTCAGATTAATCATTTTAAATAGACTGCAGCAATTAACATTTTGTCAGAACCTCTAGTAAATGACATGCCATTTTTAGTAAGAATCGTGACCTCTGTTTGAAATAAAACCAGGATTCTCAATTAATATAGAATCGTGCAGTATATATATATATCCAGGGTTTCTGTTTTATCATTGTTTTATTATTAAGAATGGCCACCGTGACTCTAGATAGATGCTGCTTTGGCAAAGGATGTCTGTGAAGCACTCAGACCCTCTGCCGGGCGCGCGTGTGTGTGTGTGTGTGTGTGTGTGTGTGTGTGTGTGTGTGTGTGTGTGTGTGTGTGTGTGTGTGTGTGTGTGTGTGTGCGCGAGTGAGTGGCAGCGCCGATAAGGTCCATATGAACACCTCAAAAGCTTTGACAACTCTCTGACAAGCACATTAATTCAATATAACCCGCTCTCTAAAAGCAGTAGTGCGCTTTTGTGGTTGGCGCAGCTTGATTATGAAAACTGACAGCACCTGCAGTCGATGATTTCTTCATGAAGGAGGGGAAAGGCTTCTCTGCGTGACCTCCTGGCCCTCGTGCCTGAGATTGGTTATCCGTCGGTGAATATAAATGTCTTGTAGGCGCAGGAGGGAAGTGGTTGTTTTATGGCGCTTAACTCTGTGACCTTTCTGTTATTGGCATACGCTTTGTTCCCATTTCTAATGATCCATTGAAGGCCTGTATCTGAGCTTTCTCCTCTACTCAAAGACATCATTTAATATATCATAATAATAATAATAAATCTCTAAGCATAACCTTCATCTGTTTTGGTTGTTTAAATTGCATCAAAGTAACAATTAAAGCTGGGTGACGTATTGAACATTAACAACACATTTGGTGGTAAATGTAGTGACTTTTTATTTCAAATAAATGCTGTGTTCTTCATTTACTTTTACATTATTTGAGAAATGCAGTAGAGATATGTTGTAAATATGGGTATTGCTCTTTTCCAGACTGTTTTAACTCAAATCATATATTAATGTCAGTGTCATTGTTTTGTCTCATAATGTTTATAAAAGCTTCTTAAACGCCCTGATTAAACTAAAGCCTAATCCTGGTTTAATCTAAAGCCTGTCTGTGAAACCAGGCCCTTAACCATCTATCTTTCTATAATTGTTGTTCCATCCATCCATCCATGCACCTGTCCAGCCATCCGTGCATCCATTCATCCATCTGTGCATCCATCCATCCATCCGTGCATCCATCCATCCGTCCATCCATCCGTGCATCCGTCCATCCATCCATCTGTGCATCCATCCATTCATCTGTCCATCCATCTGTGCATCCATCCATCCATCCATGCATCCGTCCATCCATCCATCCGTGCATCCATCCATCCGTCCATCCATCCATCCATCCATCTGTGCATCCATCCGTGCATCCATCTATCCATCCATCCGTCCATCCATCCATCTGTGCATCCATCCATTCATCTGTCCATCCATCTGTGCATCCATCCATCCATCCATGCATCCGTCCATCCATCCATCCGTGCATCCATCCATCCGTCCATCCGTCCATCCATCCATCCATCCATCTGTGCATCCATCCGTGCATCCATCTATCCATCCATCCGTGCATCTGTCCATCCATCCGTGCATCCATCCATCCGTCCATCCATGCATCCATCCGTGCATCCATCCATCCAGCCATCCATCTGTGCATCCATCCGTGCATCCATCCGTGCATCCATCCGTGCATCTGTCCATCCATCTGTGCATCCATCCATCCATCCATCTATCCATCCATCCATCCGTGCATCTGTCCATCCATCCGTGCATCCATCCATCCATCCATCTGTGCATCTATCCGTGCATCTGTCTGTGCATCCATCCATCTGTCCATCCATCCGTGCATCCATCCGTGCATCCATCCATCTGTGCATCCATCTGTCCATCCATCTGTGCATCCATCCATCCATCCATCTATCCATCCATCCATCCGTGCATCTGTCCATCCATCCGTGCATCCATCTGTGCATCTATCCGTGCATCTGTCCGTGCATCCATCCATCTGTCCATCCATCCGTGCATCCATCCATCCGTCCATCAATCCATCTATTTATCCATCTGTGCATCCATCCATCCATCCAACATTCATCCATCCATCCATTTGTGCATCCATCCATCCATTTGTGCATCCATCCATCCATTTGTGCATCCATCCATCCGTCCATCCATCCATCCGTCCATCAATCCATCTATTTATCCATCCATCCATTTGTGCATCCATCCATCCGTCCATCCGTGCATCCATGCATCCATCCATCTGTGCATCCATCCATGCATGCATACATAGCTAAGCATGCTAACTGAACACACAGCATGACTCTAGAACTGATTTTAATTCTGAACTCTTTAATGTAGTAAATGCGATGGTGCTATTGCTTCTAGAAAAACATGCAAGTGCTAATGTGTTGTTTTTCACATGTTGTGTAGATGTCTCGCATCTTTGTAGCAGGAGAGCAGCATTAGCCAGTGTTTACATTAAACATGATCAAACCTGGATCATTGTATGTGCTGCCTTTATTTTATTCATTTTCCACAGCCAATGGCGTTTTTGGCAGAAATGTGGTGCATCACTTATATGCAGATCTGGTGCTTTCTGCAGCTCTTCCAGTAGATTTGATTCCACCCATAAAAGCCTTGTTAATCGTTTACCATCCAGTCTTTGATCTTTTGTGTATTTGAACCTTGTTAGCGTAGCGTCAGTGAAAGTCCTGAAAGGCCAGCAGTCCTCTCTTCACATTTGCAGATAACCTGATGTTTAGTCCCAAAATGCATCTGCTTCTCAAACTGCAAAACCCTTGTCTTGTTGTGCTCTCTCTCTCTCTCTCGCTCTCTCTCTCCTCTCTCTCTCTCTCTCTCTCTCTCTCTCTCTCTCTCTCTCTCTCTCTCTCTCTCTCTCTCTCTCTCTCTCTCTCTCTCTCTCTCTCTCTCTCTCTCTCTCTCTCTCTCTCTCTCTCTCTCTCTCTCTCTCTCTCTCTCTCTCTCTCTCTCTCTCTCTCTCTCTCTCTCTCCTGGTTAAATCCAGTTGGCTTTCTTCTTTAGCGACTGCGACGCTTTCGAGTTTCCAGGGAAAGCAGTTTCTTTTTGAAACCAAAATTGGGCTTGAGGAAAAGTGTACTCAATATTTCAACGACCGAAAAAGACATTGTATTACCATTTCCACACTTCATTAAGTAGCAGAACCATTTCCAACAGTGCCACGGTAATAAGAAATGTTTCTGTAGTACCAAATTAGCACAGTCATTTTGTAAGAATGAGGTTTCTGAGTAGACTGGAGGGATGCGGCGGCTTTACTTTGTGCAGGTGAAGACTGAATAAAAATCCATCATTTCCTGCAGTAATTATAGTTCTCAGCATTAGTGTTGTTTTTGATCAATTCAATGCTTCCTCTGTGAGCAAAAGTATCAGTTCAATGTGATTCGAAACTTTTGAATGGTAGTGGGTATCAAATATCATCAGAGATATAATGAGAAATAATGAATTATAGCTACACCGCACAGCCCTAAAATCTGCCATTCGTGGAGTCTTTAGTGGAGAGAATATTCAATTCCTTCCTTTGTCCCTTTGAACCATTATATTTATTATTTAATGCCACTGAAAGAACCCGTCTCCTGTAATATTGAGGTTCTGATGCTGTATATGAGGTCAGATCCATTCAGCCATTGATTTTAATGATGTCTTCCATTGCATGAGGCACATTGAGAACAGACTGGTGTGATAGGCCGAGTTCAAGGAGATTAGGGTTTCTTTTCAGGAGATTGAAGCCGTTTGATAAAGCCTTTAGTCAACGCCTTTGAACTCCCATTGGTCCGTGGCGATGATGTAATAAGTAGATGTGGCTATGAGGCTCCGCCGCCTTTGTGGTGGAAATCTTTTCTGGTTAAAGGGGCGATGAAATGCTGTTTCATGCACACTGAGCTTTACACTGTTAAAGACTTGGATTCCCATCCTAAACACAGACAAAGTTTCAAAAACTAATGTTGGACGTTTGGAGTATTTCTGTGTCAAAAATACTCCTTCCGGTTTCTCACAAGTTTCAGAGAGTTTTTTTCGAGTATGGGTCGGCTTGACGTTAATAGAGCGGAAGGTCCTTGTATGGGCCGTACGGGCTCTTCTCCCGGTAGGGTGCGGCGCGACTAGAGCGAGAGAGGAAACGCACGCCCATACACACTCTCAGGTGCAGATCCAGTCGATCCAGGCGCCGCGCTCCACTTAATTCCTATGGGCAACTTCAACGCTTCAGCACAGCATTCTGGGAAGGCAGCGCTGCATTTGAACCGATTTGAACGCAGAAATGACGAGAAGCTTCACAACATCGCTTCAGTCGCGTCTCAAAGTGGATCTCCACGGTCACTGCTGTTACAGGACTTCACCAAATCATACCAAAGAAGTGTGTTTCTGACGGAGCGGTCCCAGCGATAAAGGTTCGGTCCTGCTTTGGAAGCAGCCGGTGAGTTAAACTGCTTCAGATGTCTGTGCTGTCGGCTATCGTCGCGTGAGTAAACATCAGTAAACGACACGATCGCGTGCTTCGTTATTCAAATGCGCTAACGGACTCCATTGTTGTTCTCTGTATAACGTTACACTAGTCTGACGTGCAAAACCGTTCTGCTACTGCTAAGGTTTAGTCGCATACAATAGTCCATAAACCGAATCATGTCCTCATAAACTGCGAGTAAACACACACAAATGTTGACAGACCACTAAATACAGTCCATACCACAGAGACGGACGTCCTGCTGCTGCTGCTTCTCCTGTTCAGTTTATTTCAGCCTCCGGATCTGATTCTGGATCATTATCTGTATTAGCTGAGATAGCGATGGGTTTCTCCACGCTTGAGGACGTCACCGCTTTGTGTGCGCTCGTCATTCTTTAGCTCCGCCCACACGATACGCCTCATCATTCTTTAGCTCCGCCCACTCGATACGCCTCCAGGCGCTCGTTTTTTTCCGGAAAGACTCGGTACAGCCTATATTTCTTTTATAAATATGATAAAACTAAAGACTTTTTGGAGATATGAAGGATGCAATACTACTCTATAGGTACTCAAGATTGACATGAGATTGACTGAAACTGAGTGTTTCACCCCCCCTTTAATTTTTTTTTTCTGTTCGGTCCATCGTGGACTCAGCAGTAAGCAAAGAGAGAAGAAGTGATTATATAAGTGCCTTTAAACACTTTAAAAGTGTGTGTTGCATGGCCCTTTAGCTGTTTTGACAACTATCAAGTCTCCAAATATTTTTTGCCTCCGTTCCAAGAGGTATCAAGAATCACCTTGACTTTATAAAATACCTTTTTTTGTTCAGGCAAAAACAGAATACATTGGGAAAAAATCTATTCAAGAGGGCGCATGAGTCAAAAGAAATGTTGCTTTTCATTTAAAACCAGAAAAATGTGACTGAAATACTTCAGACTCAATACAAATGGACTTTTTTACCCAGTACTTGTCTTGTTGTAGTTAGAGTATTGCACGGTCACCTGACTTAAACCTGCTAATGTCAAACTCTGTAGGCGTTTCTCAGTATGTGTTCTGGTGTTAAAGGGTTAGTTCAGCCAAAAATGAAATGTCTGTCATTAACTCCTCTCCCTAATGTCGCTCCACACCCGTAAGACCTCCGTTCATCTTCACACACAGTTTAAGATATTTTATATTTAGTCCGAGAGCGTATGCAAGTGTATGCACACTATACTGTCCATGTCCAGAAAGGGAATAAAAACATCATCACAGTAGTCCATATGAGACATCAGTGGGTTAATTAGAGTCTCTTGAAGCATCCAAAATACATTTGGGTCCAAAAATAACAAAAACTACGACTTTATTCAGCATTGGCTTCTCTTCCGCGTTTGTGCTCAATCCTCAAATAAAGATTCAAACGGTTATGAATCAGCGAATCGATTCATGATTCGGATCGCCAATGTCGTGATTTCAGCAGTTTGACACGCGATCCGAATCATGAATCAATCTGCGTGCGAGAGAGAGAAAGTAAGCATGTGTGAGCTAGAGAGAGATGGGGGAGAGCAGGGAAAGGGAATGCAGCTGAACGAATACGCTGCGTGTGTGTTTTAAACAGCGTTAAAAAGTTGAAAATGAAAAAGCGGTGGAGTATCCCTTTAAAGTCTCATTGAGAAGCAGCTTCCGGATCTTACTTACCTGTGTGATGTGTTTTTGCTTCATAGATCCCATAAAGACTGCTCAGGGCTCTCTCTGTCTGAAGGCCTACAGGTTGACCCCCAAATTAATGGAGATCTGCAAGGAGAAAGACTTCACTCCGGAGGGGTAAGACTGCTTCTACTCCACTTGGGTCGCTTCCTTTTCCTCTTACTATTAATCTGCTGCTAATGATACGCGCACACAAACAGAAGCGCCGTCAGTGAGAGGCTTTTATTCGTCGCGGTGGGGCGTCTTTGAAGGAGTTGTCAGCTCTGTCTGCCAAACAAACAAATGCACAAAGTTTACAACCTCGCGGGCCTCTGGGCAGATGGTAATTGATTTTAAATTGCTGCTAGACATAAGCCTAATGGGGGAATGGATCAGCAAAGCAGTGACGTCTGAGCGATCAGGAGGAAAAACACACACACACACACACACACACACACACACACACACACACACTTTGGCTCAGGGACTCGAGCGCTGAAGGGTTCGCCGCAGGGAAACTGGGTTCACAGTGAAGTCAAAGTCAACCCTGTTTACTGTATTAAACACAGTTCTCCCAAAGATTTGTCTGGTATATAAAATGTGAATTTTGCAATGGTTTACGTAATTCAATATGAATTCTGTAATCCAACAGAGAAAAAACAAAACAAATGATACTGAAATGGGCCAGGACTTTAATTTTATATGTATTAATGTATAATGTTTTTATTTTTAGTAGTATTTTTATTATTATTATTATTATTATGTGTAATGTATAAATAAATTATATTTAATTAGTATATATTTATTTGACTATGATTATTTATTATTATAATACAAATTATTTAATAAATTAGTTATTTATGCTCCATTTTATATAAATGTTTGCGCTTCTCTCTGAATTAGTTTATTTGTGTGTGTGTGTGTGTGTGTGTGTGTGTGTGTGTGTTGGGGTCTATTGTATCAATCATATATTTTTTAATAAGTTCTAATTATTTATTTGTTTATTAATATAAATTTATATATAATATATTTTATATATATATATAATTGGACTATTAATTATAAATAAATGAATTTAATTATATTATTTATTGATTATTTTGTGTTTTATATTTCTTACATTATATATTTTATATATATATTTGGATTATTTAGAAAAAATGTATACATACATTTAATAGTGTTTATTATTATTATCATATATTTTATATTATTTATTTGTGCATTTATGAATGCATGCATGTGCATGTATATTATGTTTATGTTTGTTACATATGTATGTTTGTCTATGTCATGTATGCTTGTGTATGTCATGTATGTTTACGTATGTTTGTGCATGTCATGTGTGTTTATGTATGTTTGTCTATGTCATGTATGTTTGTGTATGTCATGTATGTTTGTGTATGTCATGTATGTTTGTCTATGTCATGTATGTTTATGTATGTTTGTGTATGTCATGTATGTTTGTGTATGTCATGTATGTTTGTGTATGTCATGTATGTTTGTGTATGTCATGTATGTTTATGTATGTTTGTGTATGTCATGTATGTTTGTGTATGTTTGTCTATGTCATGTATGTTTATGTATGTTTGTGTATGTCATGTGTGTTTATGTATGTTTGTCTATGTCATGTATGTTTGTGTATGTTTGTCTATGTCATGTATGTTTGTGTATGTCATGTATGTTTGTGTATGTCATGTATGTTTGTGTATGTCATGTATGTTTGTGTATGTCATGTATGTTTGTGTATGTCATGTATGTTTGTGTATGTCATGTATGTTTATGTATGTTTGTGTATGCATGTATGTTTGTGTATGTCATGTATGTTTGTGTATGTCGTAAGTTTATGTATGTTTGTGTATGCATGTATGTGTGTCGTATGTTTATGTATGTTTGTGTATGTCATGTATGTTTATGTATGTTTGTGTATGTCATGTATGTTTATGTATGTTTGTGTATGCATGTATGTGTGTCGTATGTTTATGTATGTTTGTGTATGCATGTATGTTTGTGTATGTCATGTATGTTTGTGTATGTCGTAAGTTTATGTATGTTTGTGTATGTCATGTATGTTTGTGTATGTCATGTATGTTTATGTATGTTTGTGTATGTCATGTATGTTTATGTATGTTTGTGTATGCATGTATGTGTGTCGTATGTTTATGTATGTTTATGTATGTTTGTGTATGCATGTATGTTTGTGTATGTCATGTATGTTTGTGTATGTCATGTATGTTTATGTATGTTTGTGTATGCATGTATGTTTATGTATGTTTGTGTATGCATGTATGTTTGTGTATGTCATGTATGTTTGTGTATGCATGTATGTTTGTGTATGTCATGTATGTTTGTGTATGTCATGTATGTTTATGTATGTTTGTGTATGCATGTATGTTTATGTATGTTTGTGTATGCATGTATGTTTGTGTATGTCATGTATGTTTGTGTATGCATGTATGTTTGTGTATGTCATGTATGTTTATGTATGTTTGTGTATGTCATGTATGTTTATGTATGTTTGTGTATGCATGTATGTGTGTCGTATGTTTATGTATGTTTGTGTATGCATGTATGTTTGTGTATGTCGTATGTTTATGTATGTTTGTGTATGCATGTATGTTTGTGTATGTCATGTATGTTTTTGTATGTTTGTGTATGTCATGTAGTGTTGTCACGATACCAAAATTATGACTTCGATACGATATCAGACTAAAATATCGATATATCGATACTAAATCGATACCACAGTAAAAAAATAAATAAATAAATAAATAAGATAAGATGCTTAATATGACAACAGAACTTATTATTCATTGTTATTTTTTACTAAAAATTCATGTGGCCAGCATGTTCCTTAGGGTTGGGCATAATTTTGATTTGAACAATTATTGATCAATTGATCAATTACTATTAAAATTATCTCACAAATTTTTGCTATCTCAATGTATTTTTTACAATAGGGTAATTGTGTTGCAGTAGCTTACACACGGCACAAGAAAGCTTGATTTCGAATGGTAAATTGAATTTAAAAAGACGAGTAAACAGTAATAAAATAAGAACAAATAAACAGATTACAAACAATAGCACAAATAAATGCAATAGAATAGAAGATACAAATTAAATAGACTGCTTTATTTTTTCAGGTAAGTCTAACATTCAGATAAGAAACTGAATAAAAAAAATGCATAGTAATTACATTTAAAACAACATTGGATAATGTTCTTTGTAAAAAATTCAATAGCGTACAGATGAAACTATTAAAGTTACACAAGTTGATCAGTCAAGAGCAGTTGATCGTTTGTGTTTTTGTAGTTTGAATAGCAAATGACCGCGGTCCCTTTAAGACTAACAGACGCATGGGTCCTAAACACTGCTCCTGTTACTCGTTCTTCCTGAACTGTTTGCGACTGTGTTTACGTTAATACTCTTCCAGATGTGCGCTGATAATTCTTTGAGTGTATTTGACCAATAATAAGCTGGAAAAGGAAGCAAATGTTTGCACTTGTATCATGTCAGAGGCGGCTTTATTAGGGTAGGCTATGTGTGTGTGCGCTTCAGATGTGGAGCACGAAATCTGCGGGCATTAGTAGGCTAGAATTAATTTATGTGCAATCCCGCGCGAAATTCAGACCGATCACACACTATCACTAACACACTGTCATGAGGAGAAAGTCCAGCAGAACGCGCGTTCGCCGTGCTCAGAGGTTAACCGGGCTGAGGGAGAATATGCCGGTGTGTGTCAACTCGCTGACGGTCAGAGAGGAGAGCGCAGCTGATATCGATACTGTAAAAACTGAGAATCGTATCGCTTCAGATATTCCAGTATCGATACATATCGAAATATCGATATTTTTGACAACACTAATGTCATGTATGTTTGTGTATGTCATGTATGTTTGTGTATGTCATGTATGTTTGTGTATGTCATGTATGTTTGTGTATGTCATGTATGTTTGTGTATGTCATGTATGTTTGTGTATGTCATGTATGTTTGTGTATGTCATGTATGTTTGTGTATGTCATGTATGTTTATGTATGTTTGTGTATGCATGTATGTTTATGTATGTTTGTGTATGCATGTATGTTTGTGTATGTCATGTATGTTTGTGTATGTCGTAAGTTTATGTATGTTTGTGTATGCATGTATGTTTGTGTATGTCATGTATGTTTATGTATGTTTGTGTATCTCATGTATGTTTATGTATGTTTGTGTATGCATGTATGTGTGTCGTATGTTTATGTATGTTTGTGTATGCATGTATGTTTGTGTATGTCATGTATGTTTATGTATGTTTGTGTATGTCATGTATGATTGTGTATGTCATGTATATTTGTGTATGTCATGTATGTTTGTGTATGTCATGTATGTTTATGTATGTTTGTGTATGCATGTATGTTTGTGTATGTCGTATGTTTATGTATGTTTGTGTATGCATGTATGTTTGTGTATGTCGTATGTTTATGTATGTTTGTATGTCATGTATGTTTATGTATGTTTGTGTATGTCATGTATGTTTGTGTATGTCGTATGTTTATGTATGTTTGTATGTCATGTATGTTTATGTATGTTTGTGTATGTCATGTATGTTTGTGTATGTCGTATGTTTATGTATGTTTGTGTATGCATGTATGTTTGTGTATGTCATGTATGTATATGTATGTTTGTGTATGTCATGTATGTTTGTGTATGCATGTATGTTTGTGTATGTCATGTATGTCATGTATGTTTGTGTATGTCATGTATGTTTATGTATGTTTGTGTATGTCATGTATGTTTGTGTATGTCATGTATGTTTATGTATGTTTGTGTATGTCATGTATGTTTGTGTATGCATGTATGTTTGTGTATGTCGTATGTTTGTGTATGTCATGTATGTTTATGTATGTTTGTGTATGTCATGTATGTTTATGTATGTTTGTGTATGTCATGTATGTTTGTGTATGTCATGTATGTTTGTGTATGTCATGTATGTTTATGTATGTTTGTGTATGTCATGTATGTTGTCCGCATCAAATTAAGTTTACAAATCAAATAGTTTATACATGTTTGATTTGTTCAGTCGTTTTGTTCCACTGACTCCTCAAATGTCTGGCTTTACTCAGAAACATTACAAATTTGAGATGGGTGAAGCGCGGCGCTCCATGTTTGGCATCAGACGTGTTGGTGTGGCCTGTCTTGACCTTGTCATCCGCCAACGCTCCCGTCATTCGACGACGCCTCTTGAATATTCAGCTCGTTAAGGAGAGCAGTGCTATCGATTATGAAAATAAGCCTCTTATTTGTGTGGTGAACATAGCGGGGTGGGTCATCCTGAATGATGCATACAGATCGCTTGTCAGATTCATCTGGAATAGCAATCTGAGCTCCGGGTCTGCGAGGCAGTGCTGTATTGATATTCCTCAAACATTCTTCTGCTCCTCCATAATTTTCTGCAATTCAGCTCAAAGCGCAGAACATATACTCATTGAAATGATGGATTGTGGTCGGGCCGGTGTGTCCAGTGACCCTCTAACTGCTCTCAGAATGAGACTCGTAGTGCACCGACACAAGTAGTCATCTTAAAGACAGATGGCCGGAAAAAAAATGGCTGCTAACCCCGTCTAATAATGTGCGTTTCATTGAATTGCATTGATTGAGTTGAGAGGAGGGTCTTCTCACATTAGTGCATAAAAATCACACTTAGTGTGCTAATCTCATTTTCTTTGGGATATTCTACAATCTACAAACATGCATTAAAAATCCTTCGTATTCCATGTACACCGTTGAATAATTTCATTGAATTGCATTGATTGAGTTGAGAGGAGGGTCTTCTCACATTAGTGCATAAAAATCAAACACACCTTAAAGTACAAATCTCATTTTCTTTGGGATATTCTACAATCTGTGCAAGATGCAATAGCATTTAAAACTAAATGAACCTCTTTATGTACAAAGATGGCAAACGGCCCCAGATTATTGCCCAACATTCACTGCACTATAAAACATCACACTCTTACTTTGTGTGGACAAACTGACTATCATTAGAAAGATTAAAGACTCAGCTTTGATATTTGACCACCGATGATAAAACTGGATTACAGTGACATTCATTTCTTAATTTATATCAGGAGTATACATGTATAAAAAATGTTAACACTTTACTTGAAGGAGTGTGCATAAGACTGACATGACGCCTTTATAAAATGACAGGTTATAATGTATTGGTTTATGTCAAGTTGTCTCAATGTCATCTTTGCAGAAAAAAGACATAATTGAGCGAATGATACTTAATAACAGTTGTCATAAACATGCAGAAAAGCTCTTTCATATTCAGGATGTCATGACTATAAAGGTGTCATGTCAGTGTAATGCACACCCCTTCAAGTAAAGTGTTACCAATATATATATTTTAAATGTTTTGAACATTCATTATGAATTGATTTACATCTGCTCAGATTTGTACTCGCATGGCTTAACGGAACAGCGTCCATTAGTGCGTTTAGTCCAAAAGGGTGCATATTTTTCACGTTTGCAAAATATTTAGTCCTACAGAATATATTTCTATTCATTTCCCACTGAATTCTGCACAACCCAAAGTGCTAAAAGAGCGTTCAGAGCGCACTCGGTCTCTCCTGTTCCTGGTTTTTCGTGAGTTATGGCTCACCCACAGCTGTCAATCATCTTACGTGAGGAAACATGACTATAATTCCCGCCCTTCTGGATAACTCTGTCCTGTACACTTCCTCGTTCTGAGCTGAAAAACAAACCCAACGGAACGTTTCTACACATGAAACTAGAAGCTAATAAACACACGATTGCGGTAGTATATTGTTATTTTCATGCGATTAGTGCGGTTTACATTATAAATGCTAAGCAGGTGTAGAGATTAGCTGCATATAAAAGGCTTTGCAATATATATTTAAACAACATTATATGACTGAAATCCACATTAGGTCCACATGGTTCTGAGTAAAAACTAGGGCTGCACGTTTTGGGGAAAGTGTCTTACTGTGATTAATCTGGTTAAAACTGCAATTTGCGATTTCGAATAATAATAGAAATGAAAAGTGTGTGTATAACATTTTGTTTATAAATTAATGACTAAATAATTATCATCATCATTATTACTAAATAAAAAAATTAACAAAACAAGAAAAAATACTATTACAATAACATTTGATTAAACATTTAAAATAGAGCATTTAAGAATTAATATATATATATTATTTATATTAATTAGATACAAAAATGTAATCGAGTCCCGGCCCATATATATAATATATATATGTGTGTGTATATATATATATATATATATATATATATATATATATATAATATATTTATGTGTGTGTATATATATATATGTGTGTGTATATATATTAGGGCTGGGACTCGGTTAATCTAATTAATTAGAGGCGTTGTAATTAATTCATCACATTTTAATCGCATATAAATATTTGACCTGAGAACAATGAGAAGTAATTTTTCACATGTATTTTTAGTATACCATTGAATAATGACTGAATACATAAGCTTAATCAACAAAATATAGTTTATTTATTTCAGTCCAGCAGACCAGCGAAATGTTTGCCATTAAGTGTAGCAAAAGCATATTTGTGATATTTGAGGCTCGATGTGCTGCGGTGATACGCTAACTCCTTGTTGTATCGCTTGCACACAACCGTGCTCTTGACGACGCTTCCATCCTTTCGTTTTTTAAAACAAAATTTCCCGTCCACGGGCCAAGCAGAGCGGTCTCATCAGCTTCTTCACTCATGTTCACTATGGTTTGTTGTTGGTGTTCCAGTATAAAACGTTCCGCGGTGCAAAAACAAGTGTGGTTAAAATTATTTATTTTTTTGCGTAATTAATTAATCTTAATTAACGTGTTAAAGTCCTGGCCCTAATATATATATATATATATATATATATATATATATATATATATATATATATATATATATATATATATATATATATATATATATATATATACATATATATACATATATATACATATATATATATTTGACAGAACTTATTTTACCCCCCCCCCCCAAAAAAAAACCCAGCAAATTTTCCTCAATTTGTATTTGAGAAGATTTGCATTTGTTGTTTGTTGTTGTTTTGTTGTTACAACTATATACATTTGCATTTGTTGTTGATGGTTAAATTATTATATTTATCAGAATTTTTTGTTTTGCTTTAGTGTTCTATTATATAACAATCTTTCTATTTTCTTTACTCCCTGAACTTTTTAGGACACATCTACATTGTCAGTAAATAAAATACACCTGTTTTCACTCAAAATATTATAATAATAAATGCCTATTCCTTGCTGAGGGATTGTTATATGTAGTGTTGGAAATTTTCTTCTTGCAAAAATCATTTCCCAAAGATCATTTGATTTCAGAAAGACTTTATTCAAATTAACAAAGCCGAGTTTCCCCTGCAGGAGAGAATCCCAGTTCTTTGGTTTACCTAGCGCATATACACAGCTGCTTTCCCAAAATGGTAACAACCTTCAGCTAGTTTTCCAGTTGGTTTCCTGGCTCATACGTCACCAAAATCTTTTTCTGTCCATCATGCATCTTCTACATGTTATTTTCAAGCACATTGTCAAGGTCCCCACGAACTTAATACAGGGCAGACACAACCTCAGCAAACAGCCGATATCTAATAGTGTCTTATGTACAGCTTATTTTACATTAAATTCAATAATAAAAATCTTCTACAGTAGACAAAATTAATCTGTGAGTCTAAAACAACCAAGACTAACTTTCAAAAAACTTCCTGAAGTTCTTTTGTTAACAGTAAAAACCCATTTTTGCTGAATCTTTCTTAAACTTCTATTAATGTAATCCATTCTCAGACTGAATAAATAATCTGACAGTGGGGTGAGTAAAATCATCTTAAAACAACATTATTTTGCTCACCCCATTGGCAGATTATTTATCTTATTTTAAGCAAAAACTCTCTTCATTTTGAGTTATTTTTTTCCAAAACAAGACAATAATTTTTACTTGTCTAGTAAATGTAAGAATATTTTGAACTAGAAACAAGACAAAAATACTAAGTAAGAAAAGCATTTTTGCAGTGAATGTACATTATTAAGGTGTATTTTGATGATTATTTTGTATTTTGATGCATGTAAACCTGTTGTATGAGACTCCAGAACAACATTAGGATCTTTTAAAATGGCATAATTGGGCATTTTAATGTTTCAGTGGTGTTTGTGATGCGTCCTTGCTGAGTAAATGTATACGTTTATTGAAAAATTGGTCCGCCATAAATACTGACAGCTTTTTTTCCTCTGTTTTCACAGGCTGAAGAAGGCCTGCGTTGGCTTCGAGCTCATGTTCGAGGAAGTCCCCATCACCATCAAGAACTCTCATCTCATAAACGTGCTGATGTGGGATCTGCAGGAGAAAAGTACGGTGGCTGACAAGCACGAGCTGCTCAGTCTCTCCAGCAGGTTAGAATCAACACGACCTCGCGTTACTAATTCTGGAGCAGAAGATTTGTCCTCTGCTGATTCATCTCATCAGTTCGTCTTTTAAGCCTCTCTGCCACGGGTCTGTTTCGCACAGGAAGTTGACCGAGCAAATGCAATACACGCTGACATGCCCTGATGAAACCATTTAATCTTGACATTCGAAATAGGGCTTTATAGTTACAAAACCAGCCTTCTGGGAGCAGAGAAATGCGGCAATGCGAAACAGTGATTTTATTCCAGCGTATACGACTCTGTCAGACAAATACACACTCAAGCATTTGCATCTAGTATATAATCTCCCAGTACAACCAAAAGCTGCTTTTCTTAATTGGGTTTAAATTTAATATTGTCTAGTAGTGAAGTAGTCAAGACCACCTAAACTAAGACTAAGACCAGACCAGCACTCCTTAAATTAATCTAGAAGATCCATATCTGCTGTCTGAGAAACGTCTTATATTTAATGAATAAATACAACTAGAATAGTAAGACACTTTAGCACTGTTACCAATCAAACCACTGACGATAAAATGAATGGCACAGAAGTCGGATCTGAATTGGTACAATTACACCGTCATAAATAATGTTCAGATTAATTTAACATTAAAACATTAACATAATTTAACATTCACAGAATCATTTATTTAACCATTTGTTCAAAGCAGCCGATTCATTTAATAACGAAATGAATTAGCAGAGAAATGTAATATTAACTTCTTGTTTATTGAATGTTTGTACAAATCAATATCATTTGCAATCAGGTTTATATTCATGAAATCAGCTCTCTTGCTCCTGTGATATTGCTTAATTATATTCTATATATATTTTGGCCATTTGAGACAATGCTGCATTGATTTTGAACCCGGCAGCACAGAAACAAAAGAAATCAAATTACAGAAGAAGTTCTTGATTGCATTTTAGGCAGTAAGTTTGACATCAGATCACATTAATGATGTTAAATCAGACAATGCTCCAGCGATTTACTGAGATCCTGCAGTTGTGGTCTTGACTGGTCTTGAGATAAAATCCAGAGTCCTCTAAGTCCGAGTGTAAAAAGCTCAGTATGCATGAAACAGCTAGGCCCCCCCCCCCCCCCCCCAAAAAAAAGAAACAGACCACAAACGTTTATTAGGCTGCTGTCCCTTTAAAAATGAACGCACAGATCTAATACACTGTTACACATCCAATTTTATTTTATTTTTCTCTCTCCTGTTTTGTGGCTTATTGTGATTAATAACACTCAAATGTGTCAATAACTTTGAGAAGCATGACGTTAAAGAAGTGCAACACTTTAGAAAATACATTTCTTTTAATTTGTGAATCAATGCGAATCGGTAGAAGAATAGAATAGAATAGAATAGAATAGAATTGCGAATTTGTTCGTGAACCCCCACCCCTAGCCCTCGCCAAATTAACAAGTGACCGCTGAATCTGGGCCAAAATACTGCGGAGTTTGACCAGATGTCAAAAATAATAGGGAAGCATTTTAACTTCATGAACCTATTCATTTTGCACGGTTAGTTGCATATTAGCATTAAACATTACTTTTTTTTATTCCACATAACAGCCCACCAGTTGAGAGCCACTGACCTAAAATTTCATTTTCGGGAGTCCGTCAGTAATTCTGCTTCCCGAGGCTGGACGCTCTATTCTCCTGCAAATACTCCTCTCTTCTAAATTAATTTGGCTAATCCAGTTAGATTCTGCTGAATTTTATTACAGATTGAGTCGAGTCTGTTTCCAGGAGAGCAGTTCCCAGAAATGAGCCTCATTACATCCCGAATGAGTTTTCTTTTTCCTTGTACTAATATGAGCTTCAAGGACCGCGTGTTAAACGTGCTGAATGTAGAGCCGTGATTAGTCTATAAAAGGCCCATATGCTATTGCATTTTATTTCTCTTGCTCTAGTTTGGTTTTGCAGGAGCATTTCCGCTTGGGCTCTTTTGCTTTTGTACTTTTATTGATTTTCTGAATGTGAATTATATATTTTGCCAGGTTGTTGAATATTGAATAGGCCTTGAAATGTGTGTTGATGATCAGATCCTCATCTGAGAATGATTAGTGAAGGATCATGAGACACTGAAGACTGGAGTAATGATGATAAATTCAGCTTTGATCACAGGAATAAATCACACTTTACTATATATTCACATAGAGGACTGATGAGTTACATATTAAAAATATTTCACTATTTTACTGTATTTTTGGTCAAATAAACGCAGCTTTGAAACATTTTTGAACAGTAGTGCAGATATTCTCGTTCGAAAATGTTTCGGAAAGCAAGCCTTGATTATTTTTAAACGACCTTAATAGCGGTTTGGTTCGTATATTTGACACATTGAGGCTGCAGTGACTGTTTGGTTGAAACGATGGTTCCTCTGATTGAACACACACCCTTTCAGTGTATAAAGATATAAATGCTGAGATATATTTGGAGTTTCATCAAAAGGGTGTTATTTTAGCTATATCACCCAGCTCTGATCTACATAGTTCATTGATCTCTTATTTCGAAAGAGCAAGAAATATCTTTTTTTTTTTTCCCTTTAATGAACGTATGAACTAAGAATGTAATTTTTCTGACTGTGTCTGCTCCCCAGCAGCCACAGCTGTTCAGGACTCTCTTCTGAATCAGACTAATTGATAGACTAAATATGTGGGATGTGAGCAGGTGTTTTGGTCTTTGTAGTTAATGTTTTATGAGTCGGCACAATCTTTGCCATTTTGACGAAGTCTTTCATTTGTAATTCAGAACATCCCCAGGAGTTGGTGTGTGTTTAATAGGCCCTGCTGGTGAAATCATTCAGCCTTCCCATCAGCACGCCGATAATGATAATGTATTCAGCATGTAATTTCGGTCTTCCTGTGTACAGAGATGCCCTTTCCTTTCTTGACAAATACCAATAGGTCTATAGAGCAGATGTGTCACTCCAAAAACACAGAGACTTGAAAGCATGTAATGTTGAATGTTAAAGGAATGAAAATTGTCTTCATTTGCTTGTCCGTCACGTTGCTCCAAAGTTGTTATTTTCAAGAAGACTCGGCTGGTCACTTTTGTCCAATGCAATTACAATCGATTTAGGTGCAAAAGTGCTTCATTTGGCTAACCGTATGACACACTCTTAGAAGAAAAGGTTCTAGATAGATCCACTTTCCAACTTTTTTACATTTTTATGAACAAAACTGCTTGTTAACAATCATATAACAAGATATTTCTCCTTACAAATTTTTTTGGCATAAAGGTTTCCTTTAAATCGAGTCCTAGAGTTCTGTATAAGCCCCAATCGAATAATTTTAAAGATTGTGTAAAACTTTGAACGCACTGAAAATTAAGTCAAACTCTTCCTGATTCGTAAAACAAACATTCTTAGTGTGATTGTTCTTCTCATTGATTTGCTGATTGGTGAGTAGAGTAGGGCTGCTCGATAAATCGCATCTGAAAGCACTGCAAGTTTCAATTGCTTATAACATTAACATGTGTCAGACATCTTTCCAAACATGAGAAGCATTGTCACATTTAATCAATCAAAGCGTTTCAATCTATTTACATTTAAATTCATGCATTTGGCGGACGCTTTTATCCAAAGCAACTTGCATAGCATTCAAGGTACACATTTAACCTTATTGTCAGTTCTTGCTTTATGGAATTAATGCCTTATTAAAGGTGCACTATGCAGCTTTCCGTCCACTAGAGGGCGCCTATTCAAAACAAAGGCATAGTTTGATGATGCAAAGTGTGAGCGCAGCATCTTGGGACATGTGGTCTTCACCTCACAGCCGGGGGAAAATAGGACTCGGGCAGAAATCACGTTCATGCATGCGGTTATTAACGTTACTGTAGTGAAGCAGAGCAGGAGCGAGTGTTGAGGAGCTGAGCACGGCCGCTGGAGCGATTGGTTATTAACGTTACTGTAGTGAAGCAGAGCAGCAGCGAGTGTTGAGGAGCTGAGCACGGCCGCTGGAGCGATTGGTTATTAACGTTACTGTAGTGAAGCAGAGCAGGAGCGAGTGTTGAGGAGCTGAGCACGGCCGCTGGAGCGATTGGTTATTAACGTTACTGTAGTGAAGCAGAGCAGGAGCGAGTGTTGAGGAGCTGAGCACGGCCGCTGGAGCGATTGGTTATTAACGTTACTGTAGTGAAGCAGAGCAGCAGCGAGTGTTGAGGAGCTGAGCACGGCCGCTGGAGCGATTGGTTATTAACGTTACTGTAGTGAAGCAGAGCAGGAGCGAGTGTTGAGGAGCTGAGCACGGCCGCTGGAGCGATTGGTTATTAACGTTACTGTAGTGAAGCAGAGCAGGAGCGAGTGTTGTGGAGCTGAGCACGGCCGCTGGAGCGATTGGTTATTAACGTTACTGTAGTGAAGCAGAGCAGGAGCGAGTGTTGAGGAGCTGAGCACGGCCGCTGGAGCGATTGGTTATTAACGTTACTGTAGTAAAGCAGAGCAGGAGCGAGTGTTGAGGAGCTGAGCACGGCCGCTGGAGCGATTGGTTATTAACGTTACTGTAGTGAAGCAGAGCAGCAGCGAGTGTTGAGGAGCTGAACACGGCCGCTGGAGCGATTGGTTATTAACGTTACTGTAGTGAAGCAGAGCAGGACCGAGTGTTGAGGAGCTGAGCACGGCTGCTGGAGCGATTGGTTATTAACGTTACTGTAGTGAAGCAGAGCAGGACGAGTGTTGAGGAGCTGAGCACGGCTGCTGGAGCGATTGGTTATTAACGTTACTGTAGTGAAGCAGAGCAGGACCGAGTGTTGTGGAGCTGAGCACGGCTGCTGGAGCGATTGGTTATTAACGTTACTGTAGTGAAGCAGAGCAGAAGCGAGTGTTGAGGAGCTGAGCACGGCCGCTGGAGCGATTGGTTATTAACGTTACTGTAGTGAAGCAGAGCAGAAGCGAGTGTTGAGGAGCTGAGCACGGCCGCTGGAGCGATTGGTTATTAACGTTACTGTAGTGAAGCAGAGCAGCAGCGAGTGTTGAGGAGCTGAGCACGGCCGCTGGAGCGATTGGTTATTAACGTTACTGTAGTGAAGCAGAGCAGGAGCGAGTGTTGAGGAGCTGAGCACGGCCGCTGGAGCGATTGGTTATTAACGTTACTGTAGTGAAGCAGAGCAGGAGCGAGTGTTGTGGAGCTGAGCACGGCCGCTGGAGCGATTGGTTATTAACGTTACTGTAGTGAAGCAGAGCAGGAGCGAGTGTTGAGGAGCTGAGCACGGCCGCTGGAGCGATTGGTTATTAACGTTACTGTAGTGAAGCAGAGCAGGAGCGAGTGTTGTGGAGCTGAGCACGGCCGCTGGAGCGATTGGTTATTAACGTTACTGTAGTGAAGCAGAGCAGGAGCGAGTGTTGAGGAGCTGAGCACGGCCGCTGGAGCGATTGGTTATTAACGTTACTGTAGTGAAGCAGAGCAGGAGCGAGTGTTGAGGAGCTGAGCACGGCCGCTGGAGCGATTGGTTATTAACGTTACTGTAGTGAAGCAGAGCAGGAGCGAGTGTTGTGGAGCTGAGCACGGCCGCTGGAGCGATTGGTTATTAACGTTACTGTAGTGAAGCAGAGCAGGAGCGAGTGTTGAGGAGCTGAGCACGGCCGCTGGAGCGATTGGTTATTGACGTTACTGTAGTGTAAAGCAGAGCAGGACCGAGTGTTGAGGAGCTGAGCACGGCCACTGGAGCGATTGGTTATTAACGTTACTGTAGTGAAGCAGAGCAGGAGCGAGTGTTGAGGAGCTGAGCACGGCCGCTGGAGCGATTGGTTATTAACGTTACTGTAGTGAAGCAGAGCAGGAGCGAGTGTTGAGGAGCTGAGCACGGCCGCTGGAGCGATTGGTTATTAACGTTACTGTAGTGAAGCAGAGCAGGACCGAGTGTTGTGGAGCTGAGCACGGCCGCTGGAGCGATTGGTTATTAACGTTACTGTAGTGAAGCAGAGCAGGAGCGAGTGTTGAGGAGCTGAGCACGGCTGCTGGAGCGATTGGTTATTAACGTTACTGTAGTGAAGCAGAGCAGGAGCGAGTGTTGAGGAGCTGAGCACGGCCGCTGGAGCGATTGGTTATTAACGTTACTGTAGTGAAGCAGAGCAGAAGCGAGTGTTGAGGAGCTGAGCACGGCCGCTGGAGCGATTGGTTATTAACGTTACTGTAGTGAAGCAGAGCAGGAGCGAGTGTTGAGGAGCTGAGCACGGCCGCTGGAGCGATTGGTTATTAACGTTACTGTAGTGAAGCAGAGCAAGAGCGAGTGTTGAGGAGCTGAGCACGGCCGCTGGAGCGATTGGTTATTAACGTTACTGTAGTGAAGCAGAGCAGGAGCGAGTGTTGAGGAGCTGAGCACAGCCGCTGGAGCGATTGGTTATTAACGTTACTGTAGTGAAGCAGAGCAGGAGCGAGTGTTGAGGAGCTGAGCACGGCCGCTGGAGCGATTGGTTATTAACGTTACTGTAGTGAAGCAGAGCAGGAGCGAGTGTTGAGGAGCTGAGCACGGCCGCTGGAGCGATTGGTTATTAACGTTACTGTAGTGAAGCAGAGCAGGAGCGAGTGTTGAGGAGATGAGCACGGCTGCTGGAGCGATTGGTTATTAACGTTACTGTAGTGAAGCAGAGCAGGAGCGAGTGTTGAGGAGCTGAGCACGGCCGCTGGAGCGATTGGTTATTAACGTTACTGTAGTAAAGCAGAGCAGGAGCGAGTGTTGAGGAGCTGAGCACGGCCGCTGGAGCGATTGGTTATTAACGTTACTGTAGTAAAGCAGAGCAGGAGCGAGTGTTGAGGAGCTGAGCACGGCCGCTGGAGCGATTGGTTATTAACGTTACTGTAGTAAAGCAGAGCAGGAGCGAGTGTTGTGGAGCTGAGCACGGCTGCTGGAGCGATTGTTACACAAGCACACGGCTCGCGAGCACCGGGACTTTTATTATGACGGGACGGGACAGTCACCGGGCGCCTGCACTGATCCGCTCTTCCGGTTATGATTATGAGGTAAAGCAGCTCTGTTTATCATATTAGATACATTTAAGTGTGTTGAAAATGATGTTGTGACGTTACTCCGTGCGTTCACTTGTTCACACTGCTAAGAGTAAAGCGCTCCTGCCAAATAAAAGCCGAAACCGAGGGTAACGCAGATATGACATGATTGACAGGCGACTCCATCAAACGCTATGCTGAAATGTCCCGGTCCTCAGTTAAAATACTAATTTTCTCACAATTTACAAATAGTTGAAAACATCTGGGATATTGTAAGAACTCAACTGAACAAAATATATAACACTGGCCTAGTGGTTTTTGGATATTTTACTGCAAAAATACTACATAGTGCACCTTTAATGCCTTATTGCAATAAGGAGTTTATTCAGCTCACCTATAATATGATGTTCTTGGCGAATAGTAAAGCATGCACGCTTGGTGTCAGCACTGCTCTTTAATATGCTCCCTACGTATGCAGCTTAAGAGGTTTTGGAGGCGATATATCAGGTTTCTGATACTTGGTGGCCCCTCATAAATCAGCTGCGATTAGACGTCTCCCTGAAGCGTGTAAATTCAGAGCAGATCGTCGGCCTTATCAGGCACATCATGCTTCTGTCATCGTGGGTTTTAATTGCGTGGAAGATCACTTTGCTGCAATTACACTTTGATGTGCAGTCAGCCGTTATTTACGCAAACTTTGTTCAACTAAACCGTCTGTCAATCTGTTTCCATAGCAACCACCTGGAAAAAAGCCTTCAGCTGCTGATGGACCGCGTGGACGACATGAGCCAAGATATCGTGAAGTACAACACGTACTGCCGCAACCTCAGCAAGCAGCAGCAGCAGAAGACGCAGGTACAGTGGCCGATCTGAAATATATCACTACAGGCACGCAGGTCTAGAGGAGTTTGGTTGGATGCATTTACATTGAATCATTTAGCAGACGCTTTTATGCATAGCGTCCTACAAAAGGGGAGAGCACTAGAAGCAACGAAAGAAACAAGGGCAACAACCTGAAAGTGCTGTAAGTCTCAGTTAATCGAGCACAGTACAATTTTTTTCACCCACAGCCCACCGACTCGTCTAATCCAGTAGCCCCGCCCACCGACTCATCTAATCCAGTAGCCCCGCCCACCGACTCATCTAATCCAGTAGCCCTGCCCACCGACTCATCTAATTCAGTAGCCCCGCCCACCGACTCATCTAATCCAGTAGCCCCGCCCACCGACTCATCTAATTCAGTAGCCCCGCCCACGACTCATTTAATCCAGTAGCCCCGCCCACCAACTCATCTAATTCAGTAGCCCCGCCCACCAACTCCTCTAATTCAGTAGCCCCGCCCACCGACTCATCTAATCCAGTAGCCCCGCCCACAGACTAATCTAATTCAGTAGCCCCGCCCACCGACTAATCTAATCCAGTAGCCCCGCCCACCGACTTATCTAATTCAGTAGCCCCGCCCACGACTCATCTAATTCAGTAGCCCCGCCCACCGACTCATCTAATCTAGTAGCCCCGCCCACCGACTCATCTAATCCAGTAGCCCCGCCCACTGACTTATCTAATTCAGTAGCCCCGCCCACCGACTCATCTAATCTAGTAGCCCCGCCCACCGACTTATCTAATTCAGTAGCCCTACCCATGACTCATCAAATCCAGTAGCCCCGCCCATCGACTCATCAAATTCAGTAGCCCCGCCCATCGACTCATCAAATTCAGTAGCCCCGCCCATCCAATCATCTAAGGCCTAGTCCACACGTACACGGCTATTTTTATTACCGGAGTTTTTCCTCCTCCGTTTTAAAAAACAATCGCGTCCACACAAGCGCGGTTTTAAAAATAAATTCTGTCCACATGAGAACGCAAAACTACGCTATGATTGGCTGCCTGATTTCCATATGGGTCCCATTCACTGCACCGATGCACATTGCACTGACTGAGGGATGCCATGGGCTCAAGTGAAACACTTCCTACAAGTTCCTTTACTTTGGACTCAGTGACAGGTAACTGTATACAGGTGCAGGGCCGAAGTGGACTGTAATAGCGTCACACACTTGCTTTACTATTTTGTATTATTGCATTCTGGTGCCTTTATTCTGCAATACAATTAAATAACTGAACATGTATCTATATACGTGTGATAAGCGCTGTTATGGAGTCCACCGCACAGAATCGACTCACGTAAATCAAAAGTTGATCTAACATCAAACAAAGGAAAGAACGGCGCGCACTTCAATTTAAAAAGCCGAAATCTCCGGTTTTACCATCTACACGACAACGCTGTAACCGGAGTTTCTAAAAATCTTCACCCTGGCCGGAGTTTTCAAAAAAGTCCGGTTTCAGTAACCGGATACAGCGTTTGCGTGTGGACGAACAGCCAAACCGCGTAGAAAACACTGCAGTTTTGAAAATACCCGTGTTCGTGTGGACAGGGCCTAATTCAGTGAGTGTGTGTGTGTGTGTGTGTGTATGTGGTGTGAGTGATGGGGACATGAGAATCTCCTGCACACTATGAATGACCCAGCCCATTAATGGCTGTCGTCTCTCGGCCTGAGATAGACGCGCTCAATAGATGTTATTTAGGGTTCAGGAGGGCCGCCTAATTTACAATCCCACTTCGCTTCAGATTCATAATATCAACCATTTGGCCAGGCTGACAAATTGGCCAAAAAGCCCTTTATATTTTATAGGCTTTTGAATTTCTGCCATTTTGTAAACATGAGTTCTGAGCGGCAGAAAGCAGACGGGTGAGCGTGGATCACTGTGGGCTCATCCTGTGAGGAGCTGCTTCATATCTGACCTTACGCAAGAACAACAGGATCATTCCAGCCTTGACATCAGATAACAACGAATGCTATTTTTCCAATCGCTGCACAATAGCGTGAATGTGACTGAAACAGCTGGAACGGTGGCTCATTTCTTAAAATAAGTTTTTCTTGCTTTTCCCAGCCAGAAGATCAGCAAACAGGGACGACAGATGTTTCTTAAAGGGATAGTCCACCTAAAAATAAGTGTGATGTTTGTCTGCTGACCCCCAGGGTGTGTTTGTTTCTTCAGGAGAACACAAATGAAGATTTTTAACTCAGCCGCTGCTCGTATAATGCATGTCAATGGGGTGTGTTTCTATGAGAGTAAAAAACACACAGACATACGAGTCCATATTAAACCCTGAGGCTCGTGGAGACACACTGATGTCTTAAAAGGGATAGTTGACCCAAAAATGAAGATTCTGTTATCCTTTACTAACCCTCATGTTGTTCCAAACCTGTATGAGTTTCTTTGTTCTGCTTAAAACATAAGATATTTTGAAAAAAATGTTTGTAAGATAGAGCAACCATTCACTACCATAGTATTTTTTCCCTACTATGGTAGTGATGGTTGCTTACAAACATTCTTCAAAATATATATTTTTTTGTTCGGCAGAAAACTAGGAAACTCATACAGGTTTGGAACAACATGAGGGTTAATGAATGATGACAAAATTTTCAATTTTGGGTGAACTATCCCTTTAAGACCCCGAAACGATCACTTTCAGCCAGAAACACAACAGTATTTGTTATTTTTACCTCATATCAGACGAATCTCATCTAGTGTTCCCATCCGCCATTACTTCCGCTGAAGAAGGTCAAAATACCGGCGCGGTCATAGAATATTTACGTAGATGCCTCATTAGACTGATCCGCACAGACACTGAGGAATCTATATAAATATTTCAATGATCACGCCGGTATTCAGCGGAAGTAATAGCTGATGGGAACACTAGATGAGATTCGTCTGATATGAGGTAAAATAACACAAATACTGTTGTGTTTCTCTCAGAAAGTGATCGTTTCGTGTCTTAAGACATCAGTGTGTCTCCACGAGCCTCAGGGTTTAATATGGACTCGTATGTCTGTGTGTTTTTTACTCTCATAGAAACACACCCCATTGACATGCATTATACGAGCAACGGCTGAGTTAAAAATCTTCATTTGTGTTCGGCTATGGAGAGAATCACAGCGTTATAAACATTGATTTTAGTGAAAAACTAATTGAAAATCAGACATAAATATAAAACTACAAGACTGTGACCTTAACGGCTTTAGTGAGGAGAATAACTACAATCCCACGAAGCATTGCAAACCGCATAACTAAATAAAAAAATTGAGAAATATGTTGATTGACTTGATTGGCAGTGCTTTAGGGAGTGGGCGGAGCTAAAGAGCTCTTTAGAATTTCCTGCACAGCATGATGGGTAATGTAGTTTTTCACCACGAATTCCACAGTTAAAGGATTATTTTAAAACTAACCTGAAATAATGTGGTCTGACGGAAGCAAACGCCATCGATTAACAACCTCGTCGCTCGCAGTAGGGCTGACTTTAATGCTTTATACTTTATAGTTAATTTTCCCTGTGGAGGAAATTGAGTTTTTACTTGTGGAACTGATTGTTGCACTCTTTATTGAAAAGAGCACCTGAGACTAAGCTTCTCATTTTGAATTCCATGAGTTCATATGAGTTTTTGGGTAAAATATTGGCCTGTTCCTCTTGCCTCTTTAGCACTTTGAAAATTATTGCTTTCTTCCAGAACGAAACACACTTGGAAGTCTCTCTGGAGGAACTCTCCCTGATTGCAGTGTTTATTAGACCACTAGCGCTTCCTGTTTGACAGGATGGTTGAACCTTTCAAAGAAATTTAAAGGGTGCCCTGAAATGGCGGAGTGAACGAGGCCAAACCCAAGCGACTTGGTCACCAGCAGGTCATCTCAATGGCTCCTATATCAACCGCACTGAAATCTGCCGTAATTACTGTTGTCATCCATCATAGCCTTCCCGCCTCCGCCTCCACACATCCCCGCGCGCTGGGCCCCGGGTGAACCGTATAAACCAAATGACCCGCATCAATCACCATTTAATATCAAAGAGAATTGCCGCTGTGTTGGCAGTTTGCATTCCTAAATCATATGCCTAATTTCAACAAAAATGGCCGGTATCCTCAGCGGTGACATAAGTCGCACCAACTCAAATAGGATATGAATTCCTCTTCTTTTTTTCCCCTTGACTATACAATGTTTAAACTTGATATACTACATCTTTTAAAAAGGCGAGTGGTAGAGCTTGACAAAACTAGGGCAGGTGTGGGAGCTGTGCTGTCTGCCGCTTCAGATGTGTCAGTTCATCCTGCCTTACGGTTCTGTTACAGTAATGACTGCACTGGATCGTCTGCACTGGCGTCGCCTTAACAGTGGACATAATCAGACACTTTTACTCAATCAGACACATCCTTTACTTTAAGGATTAGTTCCATAGACTGTGAAAAAAAATATCCGTAGTGTCCGTCACGTCACCCACAGGATTCTGATGAGCCGTTCTGAGGCTTAAAGTAGGGGCGAGCTGGGCGTCGCCATCTTTTCATCATTTCATTTTTGGGTGAACTGACCCTTTAACATGACACTTCCTTTTACTTTCTGTAATGCAGAATATTCAATAAACACACAGGTGCTGCTTTTCCTCCCTCCCTCCATCTCCTTCCTCCCTCCCTCCCCCCCATCCCTTCCTCCCTCCCTCCCTCCCTCCCTCCATCTCCTTCCTCCCTCCCTCCCTCCCTCCATCTCCTTCCTCCCTCCCTCCCTCCCTCCATCTCCTTCCTCCCTCCCTCCCTCCCTCCCTCCCTCCCTCCATCTCCTTCCTCCCTCCCTCCCTCCCTCCCTCCATCTCCTTCCTCCCTCCCTCCCTCCCTCCCTCCATCTCCTTCCTCCCTCCCTCCCTCCCTCCATCTCCTTCCTCCCTCCCTCCCTCCCTCCATCTCCTTCCTCCCTCCCTCCCTCCCTCCCTCCCTCCATCTCCTTCCTCCCTCCCTCCATCTCCCTCCATCTCCTTCCTCCCTCCCTCCATCTCCTTCCTCCCTCCTCCCTCCCTCCCTCCCTCCCTCCCTCCCTCCCTCCCTCCCTCCCTCTCTTTCCTTCCTACCTCCATCTCCTTCCTTCCTACCTCCATCTCCTTCCTACCTCCGTCTCCTCCCTCCCTCCATCTCCTCCCTCCCTTCCATCTCCTTCCTTCCTACCTCCATCTCCTTCCTTCCTACCTCCATCTCCTTCCTTCCGACCTCCATCTCCTCCCTCCCTCCCTCCATCTCATCCCTCCCTCCCTCCCTCCCTCCATCTCCTTCCTTCCTCCCTCCATCTCCTCCCTCCCTCTCTCCATCTCCTTCCTTCCTCCCTCCCTCCATCTCCTCCCTCCATCTCCTTCCTTCCTACCTCCATCTCCTTCCTTCCGACCTCCATCTCCTCCCTCCCTCCCTCCATCTCATCCCTCCATCTCATCCCTCCCTCCCTCCCTCCCTCCATCTCCTTCCTTCCTCCCTCCATCTCCTCCCTCCCTCCCTCCATCTCCTTCCTTCCTTCCTCCCTCCATCCCCTCCCTCCCTCCATCTCCTTCCTTCCTTCCTCCCTCCATCCCCTCCCTCCCTCCATCTCCTTCCTTCCTTCCTCCCTCCATCCCCTCCCTCCCTCCATCTCCTCCCTCCCTCCCTCCATCTCATCCCTCCCTCCCTCCCTCCCTCCATCTCCTTCCTTCCTCCCTCCATCTCCTCCCTCCCTCTCTCCATCTCCTTCCTTCCTCCCTCCCTCCATCTCCTCCCTCCATCTCCTTCCTTCCTACCTCCATCTCCTTCCTTCCGACCTCCATCTCCTCCCTCCCTCCCTCCATCTCATCCCTCCATCTCATCCCTCCCTCCCTCCCTCCCTCCATCTCCTTCCTTCCTCCCTCCATCTCCTCCCTCCCTCCCTCCATCTCCTTCCTTCCTTCCTCCCTCCATCCCCTCCCTCCCTCCATCTCCTCCCTCCCTCCCTCCATCTCCTTCCTTCCTTCCTCCCTCCATCCCCTCCCTCCCTCCATCTCCTTCCTTCCTCCCTCCATCTCCTCCCTCCCTCCCTCCAGCTCCTTCCTCTCTCGTGTTTTTGTCCTTTATTTGTCCATTATTTATATCTCTCTTTGGTCTAGACTAGTAGTCCAGTAATGACCTCAGTCATGGGAATAGTGTGTAATCTGTGTGTGTCTTCATATTGTATCTGTATTCCAGCAGACGATCTGCCTGATCTCTTCCATCATTCTCTTTGAGTTCTGTTTCCCTTTCACCCTTTTGAAGACCTTTTGTTTTGCTGACACTGCTTGGGCCGCCCCAGGCTCCTCTATGAAGAGTTTCTTGTTTCTGTTTTTTTCCCTTTCCTTGGCTCATTTTCTCTTTTTCTGCATCCTCTAGTATCTCCAAAGGCGGCAGCAGGAAAACGCCCAGCGTCAGAGTCGCGGAGAGCCTCCATTACCGGAGGAAGACATCACCAAGATGTTCAAGCCTCCGCAGGCTCCTCCTCGCATGGACACGCTCCTCATCGCAGGTACCCTCAGCTAAACAGAGGCTTTTCTTATGTCGTCCCAATTGTCTTCAATATGTCAAAGAAGTTCGAAGTTCCAGGTCTCAGGAAGGTAAACTTTATTTTAAGAACAACAAAGTGAAATGCAGCTGTTCATCTGACCATCTCATTCTCAGCTCACACTTTCATACAGTTCTAACTAGACATAGTTATCATGCGATATATCACGGTAATGAATATGCACTAGGGCTGCACGATTTGGGGACAATATATAATTGCGATTATTCTGGGTAAAATTGCGATTGCGATTTAAAATGCGATTATTGTTATTATAATTTTTTTATAAATGAAAAGTGTGTGTTTATAATATTTTGTGTTTTTATATTAATGTGACTAATAATAATTATTATGATTATTATTACTGCTAAAAATATTTTTTAAAATAAGAAATATTACCATTACAATAACATTTTCATAATTACAAATAAAAAAGAGTAGGTCAGAACAAATATAACTATATAATACTAATACTAATTATTATTATTATTTTCGTAATATTTTACAGAAAACTTTTTACACACACAAAAAAAAAACTGCTGGGTTACCTATTAATATGCAGACAGCCAATGACTAAAAAACGTTAGAAAGGTCTAAGCCTAAGGAGTTATTCTTAAAGGGTTACTTCAGCGATTAGCATATGGCTTTGTATCAGTAGAAACCCTGGAGTATATTCAAATGATCGTGCTCCCCCCTCTCATATCTCCCTGAGACGAGAGATTTATGCATTTTATTTCTGGAAAAATTCCTCTCGTGACGCAAATTGACGATATTTCCGTCACGAGAGGAATGATTGCCCAGAGCCTAAAGACTACAGCCGGCAGAGGGAGCCATTTCCTCATGTTTTCAACTCGTGCATGGGGAATGGAGATCACACTCACAGCTCAGCTGCAGGCATTCATTTAAACGGAAGCTAAGCAATGTAAGTGTTTTAACTTCTCAAATTAATTTCTATGAAAGTTAAGCTTCCAAAGGCATGAACTGAAAACGCGTTGTGAATGTATGCCGCGAACGTGGTCGCGATTACCTCAGCTCTCATCACGAGAGCTCATCAGCTCACTTATGACGTTAAATGTAATCTGACTCCTAATCTGAGTCTGCTATGAGACTCACGCGGCAACTCGATCGTTATATTGAACACGCGTTCAGTATTTAATTGTACTTTCTGAACTCACTGTAATCCAGTAGGTGGCTTTGGGAATGGCCTCACAGGGCAGCGAAGCATTCTGGGAATTGTAGTCTTTCATCCCCATGAGACAAAAATACATTTTCTGTCGTTTCTCAGTCTAGAAAGCACCAAATTCAAAAATAATTTCACATTTCTACTACATTAATGACCCAGTTTAAATACAGATTCATCTTCCCAGTGCTGAAGTACCCCTTTAAAGTCTGTCTTTAATATGAAATATGAACCTCTTGTGCATCCACTGTGGGGAAAAAAACTCCTGTACATTGAAGAAAAACATGGATTGTCCAACAAATTTATAATTTTTTAAGTTTAAGTTTTAAAATGTATTTTCTTATTATTGATTACCCAAAAGTTTAATTCATACTGAAAGCCAGAGGGCGCCCTCGAGCGGAAAACGCCACATTCGCCTCAGAGAAGTAATTGACGTTAGTTTTCAGGAAACCCATGATGTGAAGCTAACGCTGTAAACAGAAGATAGAGACGCTTTGATTAAACATGACGACAATAAACACGACAGCAGCAAAATATGGTGTATTTGAGTTCTTCAAGCCGTCAAGGGTATTTTCATAAAAATAAAGTGTATAATAATGCAGTGCTGATTGACAGAGAATGCTATAAAATAACGCATCGTCTGCCTCACTCAGATGAGAAGCCACATCAGCTCACACACACTCGACTGACGATATGAAGTGAGGTAAAACATGTTATTAAACGTTGTCTTTTGCTGAATAGGTTTATGAACGCTTCACTAGTTTGTGAAGATGTTTGACTCGTGTTGCTTTTTCAAACGCACGTTATGAGCGACTCAAACTCGCAGTCTTTCAGACGGAGCAGTGTTACTCCTGATCACAGAGCAGCTCTTCGCTAACACACTGGGCATTTATTTATTTAATTAAAATCGCAGCCTTTGAGCTGTCATAATCGCACACGAGACAAATCGCGATTGCGGTTTGATTTCGATTAATCGTGCAGCCCTAATATGCACGGTATTGTTATCGTGGGCACTTAAAAATAGCGTAAATAATTTATATTTTTTAACTAACATTAACACACACAAAAAAAAAACACTTTCTGTAATGAATGTAGCTATTGCACAATCTTAGTTAAAGCAGGAAATAATGAGACCTTATTGTAATGTGAATTATAGCCTAATTCTTTTGCACTTGAATCTGTTTGAAAATGTAACTTTTACATATATTGCTGCATTGTATTATTGTATTTAAACATTCAGTTATTTTTGTTATTAGCTGTTATACTATGACAACACTTTTTTTTTGCAACGTATTCCAATATCGTGATAATACCGTATACCGTGATAAAAGCTTCCGCAATTAATCGCAACATGAAAAATTGATACCGTCACATGCCTAGCTCTAACTCATGGTTTCATTGCAGGTGCATTACTCCTTATACTCCATTCATAAACTTATCTAGCCTTGGTTGTGGTTAATGGTGGCCGACTGCCACTTGTTTTTCTTTGTCATCCAATAGGCATCATTCCACGTATCTTTTCTTGATAGACATCTCATAGCTTTTCCACAATTACACACAAACACCATTTTCTTCTAAGGGACCGCTGGGCAAAATTATTACTGGTTTGAAGTTAATTATGACCATGCTGACTCCCACACAACAAGTATAATCTTCCTTTGTTGGCCCTTCTTTTATTTCATTATTTATTTTTGTGTCTTTTTAATGTTTAGTCTAAGTCTACTAAAGATAAATGAAATTCCCCCACACATCCAGCACACTCTGTAGGGTATTGGAAATGTATAGTACTCTGTCTAGAAGAATTGATCCCTGAATTGGTCAATTCGGCAATAAACGAGTCGGTTTAAATGGGAATGGGAATAACGGCAGGTCTTAAATCTTCACACTATGTTGTGATCCTGATGGGGAAGCAGTTAGCTTCGCCCTCGAGTATCAGACAGCCATCATCTCTGAAGAGGATGATAAAGGACTACGGTTGTCTATAGTTTGCCATCAGCATGATTCGTCTTATTTAATTAAATTCTATTTTGTTTCTAAATGTAGTCGGGCACCTTGATGCAGATTTTTTCCCCTGCTGTCCCAGTTGGCCCAGTGATGCGATGTTGTGCAATTCAGGGAAAAGAAAGTTAATTACATTTAAAACTTATTTTCAGTATAGTATTAATGTTACAAAAATAGTTTTTCCTCCATTGTTCATTTGTAATGTATGTTTTTTGCATTGAAGCCGATGGAAATGATGTGCAGGTCTTAATTTTATTTCAATTGGAAGAGCTGATCGCAGCAGATGCCTCGAATACGGCTGTGAAACTCTATAATAACTCCATCATGACTCCACTAGGGCATACTATGCAAAACAATAACCGTTTCCATCCAAAGATGTAAATTTAACTACTCAAAATTGGAATATGGCATAAAACATTTGTGAGTAAAGCAGCGTTTCCATCCCATGTGCTCAAGAGAACAAAATCATCTCTTCCTGAGAAACTGACTCAAAATATCAGAGATAAACTATTGCTCAATCAGGCTCTTATTCCTCTATCATAAATGAGTGACACACACACACACACACACACACACACACATCCATCATAAATCAGTGTCGTCTCAGAGCATCAGGCGAAACACACACACACCATAAATGAGTGTCGTCTCAGAACATCAGGCAACACACACACACACACACACACACACACACACACACACCCATCATAAATCAGTGTCGTCTCAGAGCATCAGGCGAAACACACACACACCATAAATGAGTGTCGTCTCAGAACATCAGGCAACACACACACACATCCATCATAAATCAGTGTCGTCTCAGAACAAAAGGCCAAACACACACACACACACACACACACACACACACACACACACATCCATCATAAATCAGTGTCGTCTCAGAACATCAGGCAAAACACACACACACACATCCATCATAAATCAGTGTCATCTCAGAACATCAGGCAAAACACACACACACACACACACACACACAGACACCATAAATGAGTGTCGTCTCAGAACATCAGGCAAAACACACACACACACATACACACACCTTAAATGAGTGTCGTCTCTGAACAAAAGGCCAAACACACACACACACACACCATAAATGAGTGTCGTCTCAGAGCATCAGGCAAAACATAGACACACACACACACACTATAAACGAGTGTCGTCTTATAGACGCATCAGGCAAAACACACACACACACACACACACACACACACACACTCATGTTCTCTTGTGTTGGGATGCAGGTGTAGGTGAATACAATCGTGTGAAATGCTTCTGGAGACACACAGACATGCACACAATTGAGTGAGACTTCTGGAGGAACACACACCATCATGTGAGACTTCTTGAGGAAAACACACACACACACACACACTCACACACAATTGTGTGAGACTTCTTGAGGAACACACACACACACACTCACACACAATTGTGTGAGATTTGATGAACACACACACAAACAATCGTGTGAGACTTCTTGAGGAACACACACACACACACAATTGTGAGATTTGAGGAACACACACACACACAATTGTGTGAGATTTGATGAACACACACACACACAATTGTGTGAGACTTCTTGAGGAACACACACACACACACAATTGTGAGATTTGAGGAACACACACACACACACAATTGTGAGATTTGAGGAACACACACACACACAATCGTGTGAGACTTCTTGAGGAACACACACACACACACACAATCGTCTGAGATTTGAGGAACACACACATACACACACACACACACACACACACACTCAATCGTGTGAGACTTCTTGAGGAACACACACACACACGCATACACTGATCACAGACTGACTCTGGCATTCCAGAGCCACCCAACCAACATTTGAGATGCAGCGACGCCATTGGTCAGCTGGATAGTGCAGTTATCCAATCACAGCCTCGTCAGTCGAGTTGTGCACATCGTCTTTCAGGATTAAAAGGCATCCACCTCAACTGAGCGCAAACGTTTTCTTTTACGCACTTTTTTTGTAATGCAGTATCTCAGTGTGCATAAAATGGTCCATTCCAGCCGAGACCGCTCTCATCTGTTAGCCAATGAAGGACCATAATATCAGAATAAGCTGCAGAACCGCGGCTCTCTGACCTCAATCCTGTATTTTGGTGTCGTTTTATCTGGCTTCTCCAGGCCTAATGGCGGTGCTATGCTGTTTACTTCTGGCTCCTCCATCTGAATAATCGATATCATGGTGTGTATAATTTATTTGTTTCCTTCTGTTTCTTCACAAGGACAAATCAACAACTACTGTCAGAACATCAAGGAGTTCACCTCGCAGAACTTGGGGAAGCTGTTCATGGCGGAGGCTCTGCAGGGCCACAACAGCTAGAGACGGAGCCGCCTTTCCATCTCCAAACGCCAACATTATGAGGAGTTTAAAGGGACAGTTCATCCAAAAATGACTGATGTTTATCTGCTGACCCCCAGGGTGTGTTTGTTTTTTCAGGAGAACACAAATGAAGATTTTTAACTCAGCCGTTGCTCGTATAATGCATGTCAATGGGGTGTATTTCTATGAGAGTAAAAAACACACAGACATACGAATCCATATTAAACCCTGAGGCTCGTGGAGACACACTGATGTCTTAAGACACGAAACGATCGCTTTCTGTGAGAAACACAACAGTATGTGTGTTATTTTACCTCATATCAGATTAATCTCATCTAGTGTTCCCATCGGCAATTACTTCTGTGTAAGAAAATCTAGCGTGATCATAGATATATTTACCTAGATGTCTCATTCAACCGATCCACACAGAAATATATCTATGACCACACCGGTATTTTGACTTTCTCCAGCGGGAGTAATGGCGGATGGGAACACTAGATGAGATTCGTCTGATATGAGGTGTAAAATAACACAAATACTGTTGTGTTTCTCTCAGAAAGCGATCGTTTCGTGTCTTAAGACATCAGTGTGTCTCCACGAGCCTCAGGGTTTAATATGGACTCGTATGTCTGTGTGTTTTTTACTCTCATAGAAACACACCCCATTGACATGCATTATACGAGCAACGGCTGAGTTAAAAATCTTCATTTGTGTTCTCCTGAAGAAACAAACACACCCTACGGGTCAGCAGACAATCATCACACTCTCATTTTTGGGTGAACTTCCCTTTAATGGGAGATCTTGTGCAGATTTTCTGTAATTTGTGCAATAAAAATGAACGCATCTCTCATTACTGTCTTGTTTGTTTTTGTGATGTTTCATTCCCCAAGTCTCAGCGCATGTGGAAGAATCCTGCCGTCTTCAGGAATAAACTGGTGAAGTTTTTCTTGAAATCTCACTTTTAAAGCCAGCAGACACACTGGCTTTCACACTGGGTTTGTGCACTAAATGCCTGTGGTCTCGGGTGTCTTAATGAGCCTGTTGGATATTTATATGCACTATGAGCCGCACATTTCTTGCTCGTGTTCTTCCACAGCAGGTTATCCACTTTAAATGCTGTCTACGGTACATAAATATTTCCATGTCATGTCTGAAATGGTAAAAAAAACACCTTCAGTTGCCCAACAGTCGTGTGTGTTTCTTGTTTTGAAATTTGCTTAATTATCAGGGTTTCAGTATGGCAAGCCGTTTTAACATTTAATCCTTAAAGGGAACTATATTTTAATGCTACTAGTACTTTTTATATATTTATTTTTACTTATTTTTTTTAGATACTAGTATCAAAACCATTAAGTTCTAGTACTTATGCATTAGCTACTAGTGCCAATTATTTAAATGCTAGTAGTTATTCATTAGATACTAGTACTTATTCAGTAAATACTAGTTACTTGTTCATTAGTTTCTAGTACTTATTAGATACTAGTATTTCTTCCAAATGTTACTAGTAAAATTTTTTTTATTGAACTCTACAGTGGCCATTTTGACTTGTCATTACATAAGACGAGTAAAGCAGTTGTGACTAGTAAGATAAGAAATGTTACTAGTTAATAAGTACTAGTATCTAATTCATCTAGTAGTGTCTAATGTATAAGCACTAGTGTCTAATAATAGTGCTACACTGTAAAAAAAAGTTTAAGTATAAGTTACCTGGTTGCCTTAAAAGTATGAAAGCGTTAATACAATGAACATTTTTGAGAATCGTTAACCTTTAATCAAATGTTATTAAAAGATGTTGTAAGCATTTGTGATGACGCAGTGAAACATGCTAAATTATGCTATTTTTATGATTTATCAAATGTATGTGGTTCAGATACAATGCTATTTTGAGTTTCTATTTATTAAACCAATTTCCTTAATTGTATCAACAATGTTAATTGTTTATTTCAATAAACTCAAAATTTTAAGGCAACCAGGTTACTTACTTTTTAAGTTAAACCAACAATATTTCTTAACAGTGTAGTAGCCGATGAGCAGAGCCTCTTCATACACACGACGCTCTTCCTCACTGGACTATTTTTCCGGCTACCGCTGCGTCCACAGCGAGACACAGCTAGCCGGCTAAAACAGGTGAATTTAAACAATGGCTAAGTGGCTAAACGCATCTCGTTGTCGTGTGAGGGACCTGTTCATGTTGGACAGACATTTTAATTACATTTTGTGTCTGTTAAGACGTTAAGTTACGTTTATGCCCCCAAAGCTGCCATTTTAGCTGAGGGGGGGCTCTGGGCATCAACTGTAATAACTCCGCGTTGCAAGCACCAATCCGGTTCGTTTTTTTTTCTATGGACTGTACTCGCATAGATATAACGATCAAGATAAACTAAAAAATTCACCGGAGTTGTCCTTTAAGTTTTTACAATGGTCCAAACTTTACCCTTTAACTAAGATCCATATGGGAGAAATGAATGAAAAAAATAGCAGTGATGCAGAAGAGTGGGCGGCACTAATGCGTTAAATCTGTTTAAGTGTGTTTATTATTCTGACAATACATTAATAATGTCTGATAAGAAACACCAGTTTGCGGTGAGCATTTAATAACAGGAATCAAATGACATCAGAAGCCTCGACACATTCAGTTCACAAACTCTTTCCTTAATAAATGAAGCTGCAGTTAATCAAATGTTCAGTCAACACACACTACAGGCCAAACGTTTGGACACATCACTATCTGTAATGTTTTTGAAAGAAGTTTCTTCTGCTCATTAAGCCTGCATTTATCTGATCAAAAATACAGAAAAAATGTAATAGTGTGATCTATTACAATTTCAAATAATTAGTTTTCAATTTATTATACTCATGAGACGATCTAATCGAAATATGGCCATTCCCTTTGTAGAACTAACCAACCACGAAAAGCTCAAACATTCACAGAAAGGACAAAGTAGCAAGGGATGATAAAAAGAAAGTAAACAACAACAGATTAGATGATGAAACCCTGTCAGAATTAGATTGAAATCGTTATAGATGGACATACCGCAAACAGGGACAGGTTTTTGCTGTTTTTGTGACTGTTATGATGTTTGTTAAGGTAGTTCTCTTCAGCTTAAGGCTTTTGCTATTAATAATGTATTAATTTATATGTGTTTTAAATGTTATACACTGCTGATATAAATGAAGTGAATATATCTTTTGTTTTTAGGTTGGGGGAAATGTATGCAATTATACAATACAAAACTTTAAAGGCCGTTTTCTCATCTACAAGCACCAACTTTTCCAGTCTTATACTTAACTATACTGTGAAGGCTTTTACAGAGGGATTTGTTGATATATAATTCCTATCTTGAGTTATAGGTCTTTTTACTCCAAAAAATATGGCAAATTGATTTTTCAAGGCTATTGTCAGTATTCTGTAATTAACTAAAGTACAGAATAAGATATCCAGAGTCCCCTCTGTAAAAGCCCTCTCATCTAATATGTTAACAAATACAATCAAGAATTTTGAACCTGGCCCTTTCCAATTTCCAGATTTTGCTTTTAGAAATATATGCAAATGAGCGTATATTTAAGTATGCAAGGCCTCATTTGCATATTAAAACATTATTTTATACAAAACTTGTAATACATTTTTTTCTTATGTTTATGCCAGTAATAAACTGGAAAGGTTTCATAGTGATATCTTGTAATTTTAAAATATTCCCTATAGTGTCTCGCCGTAATTAATTAACAATGTATTGTTATCATCATAATTAACATTTTGCTACTATTATTGAATGCATTTATTGTATTCCTGTCATTTTATCCTCACATTTAAATTCCAAAAACAGCATTCTGAATGCACTATCAATGCAAAAGACTAAATGGATATTTGTCACTTCAAAGAAGACAGATTTGCACACTTTTGGCTGAGGTCACTTTATATCTGGGTTGGTTAACGATTATACCCGATGTTCATCATTTCCATTGGCAGAAGAGCGTGGGCGACGTATTAATCTGGAGACAGAAGCATTGCTTGCTACTCTAGTTTTTCCACATCCTTTTAAAATGATTTTCTAATTGTCTTTGTTCTTTTATAAGCAGCAGATATATGAGGTTTCGGCTATATATTTAACATGGGTCAGTGTAAAAATGCTATCTGTCAAAAGCACCAGTGGCTCATAAATATAAATTAGTGTTTCATTTGTGTTTGCAAGGCTCCTGGATTGATCGGGCTTCTCAAGCTCTATAATAAAAGCCTGATAATCTTCACATATGAACATTCAAAAATTGGTTTGACATGTCATTTATTTATTTTTTAGTGTCTAGGCTAAAATAAAAACAGTTGTAAAACAAATTTTCACCCAGAAATTGCTAGCAAATTTCTTCAAACAAAACAGCACTGGATTAAACATGTTTTGTCGTAGAAAGACTGAATTTTATTGATAAACGTATCCTAAAAATCCTTGTTTTATTCAGGCCTACACAGCTAAATCCCCAATGTTAATCCATGAACATATCTGCTCACCATTATGGGGATCAGTGTTGGCTTTAGTTGGGCCGTTTGACTCGTGGCTTTTTATGCGAGATGGTTATTTTTGTAACCGTGTTTACCAAAACATAATTTGTTACAAAGCCAAAAATGAAGATGATCAGGTGATCATAATTCACTAATCTCATCACGAACCAATAATGGTCATTCGTTATTAGATTTTTTTTTTCACCTTTGCCACAGATTAGACATTATGAATTTTGATTTTTAAAAACATTTTGGTAACACTTTATTTTAAGGTTCAGTTATTAACGAGTTGCTCATTATCATGCATATTACTTTGATATTGTCTGTTTATAAGCACTTCTAAAGCTCATATTAATGCCTTATTCTGCATGAGCTTATTCTACATCCCTTAATCCGACCCAATACCTAAACTTAAACGCTACAAAAACTACCTTACTAACTATTAATAAGCAGTAAATTAGGAGATTATTGAGGGAAAAGTCGGAGTTAATAGTGAATGTGTTCCCTATACTAAAGTGTCACCAACATTTCCATCAGGAATCTCATTATATAATTAAATTAAGTTTTTAATTTCATTTCCATTTAGCTCATAGTCAGGAGGAAACGACACGTATTCAATAAAGAATCAGGGTTATAATAGTAAACTTAAACCATAAAAAAACGTAATTACTTGAAATTAAATAAATGCTAACTAAAATTTAAAAAAAGAATAAACTTATTTGAAGCTTTAGCTTAACCTGATATAGCCGACTAACTAAAACAGAGGTACAGTTATAAAAACGATATAGATGTTTTAAAAACAGTGAATTGAGCTCTTTGGTGTTATTTTTTATGTTAACAACAAAATAATGTCAAAATATGAGTTGAAGTAACAGTCGGTTATGTGATGCTCAATTGCTCAATCAATGCGTTACAATTGAACTCATTCGATTTTAGTCGACTAAAACTCTACACTTAACTAAAAACAGGTGACTAAAATATGGCAACCTAATGGCATTTGAGTCAAAGGATTTGAAAATGTGCGGTCAAAATGAACACGGATGCTGGCAAGTATAAATTAAGACAGTTTTCGTTTTTTTATTCTTCCTTCAGAGAACTCTGCTTATTATCAGGTGTCACCATTATTGGCCAATCATCACTTAGTTATGATTAACTTTGACTCTGTTCAGTGTTGATCTTAACATTGACTTCTCGAAGTTGTACAGTAACAGTAAGTGTCCTTAGAAAGAAGCTCAATGTGTATGTCCAGCGTCACCATTGAAGACTGTGATGTCCTTTAGTGCTCTAGTCAAGACCAAGACTCCTTAAATTAATCTAGAAGATCCATATCTGCTGTTTGAGAAATTACTTGTACTTAATGAATAAATGTAATTAGAATAGTAAGAGACTTTATCGCTGTTACCAATCAAACCACTGACAAATTTAATGGCACAGAAGTCGCATCTGAATTAGTAAAAATTACACCGTCATAAATAATGTAAAGAATAATTTACCATTAAAACATTAACATATCACTAATCTGTGCTACATTTTAAGACACTTAAAATAAATATTTTTTTTGCAAATTTGCAATCACGCTTATATTCATGAAAACAGCTCTCTTGCTTCTGTGATATTGCTTAATTATATATATATATAAATTTTGTATGTGTGTGTGTGTGTGTATATATATATATATATATATATATATATATATATATATATATATATATATATATATATATATATATATATATATATATATATATATATATATATAAAATTAAGCAATATCACAGAAGCAAGAGAGCTGTTTTCATACATACTGTTTTCAATATATATATATATATATACATATTCATATTTACATATACATACACACACACACACATACATGGCCATTTATATACATTTTGGGCATTTTTGAGCACAGAAACAAAAGAAATCACGTTACAGAAAAAGTTCTTGATTGCATTTTAAGCAGTACGTTTGACATCAGATCACATTAATGATGTTAAATCAGACAATGCTCCAGCGATTTACTGAGATCCAGCAGCTGTGGTCTTGACTGGTCTTGAGATAAAATCCAGAGTCCTCTAAGTCCGAGGCAAGACCAAGACCTTCAATCCTTTCTTTGTTTTCAATCCTCAAATAAAGATTCAAACGGTTATGAATCAGTGAATTGATCAGTGATTCGGATCGCCAGTGTCTCGTGATTTCAGCAGTTTGACACGCGATCCGAATCACTGATCGATTCACTGATTCATAACCGTTTGAATCTTTATTTGAGGATTGAAATGTATTTTGGATGCTTCAAGAGACTCTAATTAACCCACTGATGTCTCATATGGACTACTGTGATGATGTTTTTATTCCCTTTCTGGACATGGACAGTATAGTGTGCATACACTTGCATACGCTCTCGGACTAAATATAAAATATCTTAAACTGTGTGTGAAGATGAACGGAGGTCTTACGGGTGTGGAGCGACATTAGGGGGAGGAGTTAATGACAGAAGTTTTATTTTTGGTGAACTAACCCTTTAAGGCCAGTCTCTGGTAAAACACTGTCATTTGCTCCTAACAGTGCGTTGTATACTTGCGTAGTAAACAAGCGTTGTATAAGCACTACATAATGCAGAACTCTGGTCCTGAGTGAAGCTGTATGTGTTGCTCAATAGTCTCTCACTCTCTCTCTCTCTCACACACACTCTCTCACTCACACTATCTCTCTCTGTATGTGTGTGTGTATGAAAGCAGGAAACTCGAGGTGCGTTACAGCGAACTATTGAAATATGTCACGTTGATTAAAAAACAGCAGCTGCGCCGTTCAAATCAGCGTGTCAGTAATGATGGACATTGCCTCGGCTTAATAAAATGAAACGAGTTATCTCACTGTAAAGTCATGACTCGCTTTTTTTCTTTATGAAATTGCCATGGCAACTGCAGCTTCCCTATGCACATGCAATAGAAGATGAGAGGACCCCCCCCCCCCAACTCTTCTAAAAGTAATCTTGTAAATCCTCAAAACCTAAAGAAAATATTGATTTAGCAGAGGTGTGGGTGGGAAAGATGAATGAAGGATTTGCGTGATGAGGGAAAATATGGGAGATTGCAGATCGAGAGACCTTGAGAGAACTGAAGCCAGTCAGAAAGAGGATGCGGGATGCTTCGTCATAAGGCACGACTGTATGGCAAGCCATTTTTGCTGAAATTGTTCCCAGCATTACATTACTTTACTTAATTTCATTTTACTAGTAAGAATTCAATTATACTAACAATTCCAGTTAAAAGAGCTCCACAAATTAATTTTTACCAGTCATACGTCTCCATTGACTTCCATAAATTTTTAATTAGAGAGCTCTGAACTTACATTTGTACAATTATCAATTGAACTAGAGAGCTCTATAATCCAATTATTACTAGTAAGAATTCCAATTGTAGAGTTCTCTAATTGAATTAAAGAGCTCTGCAATTATACATATCTCTTTTTACTATTTAAAATTCAATTGCATTTTTACCAGTAACAATTGAATTAGAGAGCTCTACAACTGCATTTTTACTAGTAACAATTGAATTAGAGCTCTACCATTGCCTTTTTACTAGTAACAATTGAATTAAGCTCTACAATTGCCTTTTTACTATTAACAATTCAATTACTATTAAAAATGTAATTGCAGAGCTCTCTAATTCAATTGTTACTAGTAAAAATGCAGTTGTAGAGCTCTCTAATTCAATTGTTCTAGTAAAAATGCAATTGTAGAGCTCTCTAATTCAATTGTTACTAGTAAAAAGGCAATGGTAGAGCGCTCTAATTCAATTGTTACTAGTAAAAATGCAATTGTAGAGCTCTAATTCAATTGTTACTAGTAAAAAGGCAATGGTAGAGCGCTCTAATTCAATTGTTACTAGTAAAAATGCAATTGTAGAGCTCTCTAATTCAATTGTTACTAGTAAAAAGGCAATGGTAGAGCGCTCTAATTCAATTGTTACTAGTAAAAATGCAATTGTAGAGCTCTAATTCAATTGTTACTAGTAAAAATGCAATTGTAGAGCTCTCTAATTCAATTGTTACTAGTAAAAATGCAATTGTAGAGCTCTGATTCAATTGTTACTAGTAAAAATGCAGTTGTAGAGCTCTCTTATTTAATTGTTACTAGTAAAAATGCAATTGTAGAGCTCTGATTCAATTGTTCTAGTAAAAATGCAATTGTAGAGCTCTCTAATTTAATTGTTCTAGTAAAAATGCAATTGTAGAGCTCTCTAATTCAATTGTTACTAGTAAAAAGGCAATTGTAGAGCTCTGATTCAATTGTTACTAGTAAAAATGCAGTTGTAGAGCTCTCTTATTTAATTGTTACTAGTAAAAATGCAATTGTAGAGCTCTGATTCAATTGTTACTAGTAAAAATGCAGTTGTAGAGCTCTCTTATTTAATTGTTACTAGTAAAAATGCAATTGTAGAGCTCTGATTCAATTGTTACTAGTAAAAATGCAATTGTAGAGCTCTCTAATTCAATTGTTCTAGTAAAAATGCAATTGTAGAGCTCTCTAATTCAATTGTTACTAGTAAAAAGGCAATGGTAGAGCGCTCTAATTCAATTGTTACTAGTAAAAATGCAATTGTAGAGCTCTAATTCAATTGTTACTAGTAAAAATGCAATTGTAGAGCTCTCTAATTCAATTGTTACTAGTAAAAATGCAATTGTAGAGCTCTGATTCAATTGTTACTAGTAAAAATGCAGTTGTAGAGCTCTCTTATTTAATTGTTACTAGTAAAAATGCAATTGTAGAGCTCTGATTCAATTGTTACTAGTAAAAATGCAGTTGTAGAGCTCTCTTATTTAATTGTTACTAGTAAAAATACAGTCGTAGAGCTCTCTAATTCAATTGTTCTAGTAAAAATGCAGTTGTAGAGCTCTCTAATTCAGTTGTTCTAGTAAAAATGCAATTGTAGAGCTCTCTTATTTAATTGTTACTAGTAAAAATACAGTTGTAGAGCTCTCTAATTCAATTGTTCTAGTAAAAATGCAGTTGTAGAGCTCTCTAATTCAGTTGTTCTAGTAAAAAGGCAATGGTAGAGCGCTCTAATTCAATTGTTACTAGTAAAAATACAGTTGTAGAGCTCTCTAATTCAATCATTACTAGTAAAAATACAGTTGTAGAGCTCTCTAATTCAGTTGTTACTAGTAAAAATGCAATTGTAGAGCTCTAATTCAATTGTTACTAGTAAAAATACAGTTGTAGAGCTCTCTAATTCAATCATTACTAGTAAAAATACAGTTGTAGAGCTCTCTAATTCAGTTGTTACTAGTAAAAATACAGTTGTAGAGCTCTCTAATTCAATCATTACTAGTAAAAATACAGTTGTAGAGCTCTCTAATTCAATCATTACTAGTAAAAATGCAGTTGTAGAGCTCTCTAATTCAATTGTTACTAGTAAAAATGCAATTGTAGAGCTCTAATTCAATTGTTACTAGTAAAAATGCAGTTGTAGAGCTCTCTAATTCAATTGTTCTAGTAAAAATGCAATTGTAGAGCTCTCTTATTTAATTGTTACTAGTAAAAATGCAGTTGTAGAGCTCTCTAATTCAATTGTTACTAGTAAAAATGCAATTGTAGAGCTCTCTAATTCAATTGTTACTAGTAAAAATGCAGTTGTAGAGCTCTCTAATTCAATTGTTCTAGTAAAAATGCAATTGTAGAGCTCTAATTCAATTGTTCTAGTAAAAATGCAATTGTAGAGCTCTCTAATTTAATTGTTACTAGTAAAATGCAATTGTAGAGCTCTCTAATTCAATTGTTCTAGTAAAAATGCAATTGTAGAGCTCTCTAATTTAATTGTTACTAGTAAAATGCAATTGTAGAGCTCTCTAATTCAATTGTTCTAGTAAAAATGCAATTGTAGAGCTCTCTAATTTAATTGTTACTAGTAAAATGCAATTGTAGAGCTCTCTAATTCAATTGTTCTAGTAAAAATGCAATTGTAGAGCTCTCTAATTTAATTGTTACTAGTAAAATGCAATTGTAGAGCTCTCTAATTCAATTGTTCTAGTAAAAATGCAATTGTAGAGCTCTCTAATTTAATTGTTACTAGTCAAATGCAATTGTAGAGCTCTCTAATTCAATTGTTCTAGTAAAAATGCAATTGTAGAGCTCTCTAATTTAATTGTTACTAGTAAAATGCAATTGTAGAGCTCTCTAATTCAATTGTTCTAGTAAAAATGCAATTGTAGAGCTCTCTAATTTAATTGTTACTATTAAAATGCAATTGTAGAGCTCTAATTCAATTGTTCTAGTAAAAATGCAATTGTAGAGCTCTAATTCAATTGTTCTAGTAAAAATGCAATTGTAGAGCTCTCTAATTTAATTGTTACTAGTAAAATGCAATTGTAGAGCTCTAATTCAATTGTTAATAGTAAAAACGCAATTGTAGAGCTCTAATTCAATTGTTAATAGTAAAAACGCAATTGTAGAGCTCTAATTCAATTGTTCTAGTAAAAATGCAATTGTAGAGCTCTCTAATTTAATTGTTACTAGTAAAATGCAATTGTAGAGCTCTCTAATTCAATTGTTCTAGTAAAAATGCAATTGTAGAGCTCTCTAATTTAATTGTTACTAGTAAAATGCTATTGTAGAGCTCTCTAATTCAATTGTTCTAGTAAAAATGCAATTGTAGAGCTCTCTTATTTAATTGTTACTAGTAAAATGCAATTGTAGAGCTCTCTAATTCAATTGTTCTAGTAAAAATGCAATTGTAGAGCTCTCTAATTTAATTGTTACTAGTCAAATGCAATTGTAGAGCTCTCTAATTCAATTGTTCTAGTAAAAATGCAATTGTAGAGCTCTCTAATTTAATTGTTACTAGTAAAATGCAATTGTAGAGCTCTCTAATTCAATTGTTCTAGTAAAAATGCAATTGTAGAGCTCTCTAATTTAATTGTTACTAGTCAAATGCAATTGTAGAGCTCTCTAATTCAATTGTTCTAGTAAAAATGCAATTGTAGAGCTCTCTAATTTAATTGTTACTAGTAAAATGCAATTGTAGAGCTCTCTAATTCAATTGTTCTAGTAAAAATGCAATTGTAGAGCTCTCTAATTTAATTGTTACTAGTAAAATGCAATTGTAGAGCTCTCTAATTCAATTGTTCTAGTAAAAATGCAATTGTAGAGCTCTAATTTAATTGTTAATAGTAAAAAGGCAATTGTAGAGCTCTAATTCAATTGTTCTAGTAAAAATGCAATTGTAGAGCTCTCTAATTTAATTGTTAATAGTAAAATGCAATTGTAGAGCTCTAATTCAATTGTTCTAGTAAAAATGCAATTGTAGAGCTCTAATTCAATTGTTCTAGTAAAAATGCAATTGTAGAGCTCTCTAATTTAATTGTTACTAGTAAAATGCAATTGTAGAGCTCTAATTCAATTGTTAATAGTAAAAACGCAATTGTAGAGCTCTAATTCAATTGTTCTAGTAAAAATGCAATTGTAGAGCTCTCTAATTTAATTGTTACTAGTAAAATGCAATTGTAGAGCTCTCTAATTCAATTGTTCTAGTAAAAATGCAATTGTAGAGCTCTCTAATTTAATTGTTACTAGTAAAATGCAATTGTAGAGCTCTCTAATTCAATTGTTCTAGTAAAAATGCAATTGTAGAGCTCTCTTATTTAATTGTTACTAGTAAAATGCAATTGTAGAGCTCTCTAATTCAATTGTTCTAGTAAAAATGCAATTGTAGAGCTCTCTAATTTAATTGTTACTAGTAAAATGCAATTGTAGAGCTCTCTAATTCAATTGTTCTAGTAAAAATGCAGTTGTAGAGCTCTCTAATTTAATTGTTACTAGTAAAATGCAATTGTAGAGCTCTCTAATTCAATTGTTCTAGTAAAAATGCAATTGTAGAGCTCTCTAATTTAATTGTTACTAGTAAAATGCAATTGTAGAGCTCTCTAATTCAATTGTTCTAGTAAAAATGCAATTGTAGAGCTCTCTAATTTAATTGTTACTAGTCAAATGCAATTGTAGAGCTCTCTAATTCAATTGTTCTAGTAAAAATGCAATTGTAGAGCTCTCTAATTTAATTGTTACTAGTAAAATGCAATTGTAGAGCTCTCTAATTCAATTGTTCTAGTAAAAATGCAATTGTAGAGCTCTAATTTAATTGTTAATAGTAAAAAGGCAATTGTAGAGCTCTAATTCAATTGTTCTAGTAAAAATGCAATTGTAGAGCTCTCTAATTTAATTGTTACTAGTAAAATGCAATTGTAGAGCTCTCTAATTTAATTGTTCTAGTAAAAATGCAATTGTAGAGCTCTAATTCAATTGTTCTAGTAAAAATGCAATTGTAGAGCTCTAATTCAATTGTTCTAGTAAAAATGCAATTGTAGAGCTCTCTAATTTAATTGTTACTAGTAAAATGCAATTGTAGAGCTCTAATTCAATTGTTAATAGTAAAAACGCAATTGTAGAGCTCTAATTCAATTGTTCTAGTAAAAATGCAATTGTAGAGCTCTCTAATTTAATTGTTACTAGTAAAATGCAATTGTAGAGCTCTCTAATTCAATTGTTCTAGTAAAAATGCAATTGTAGAGCTCTCTAATTTAATTGTTACTAGTAAAATGCAATTGTAGAGCTCTTTAATTCAATTGTTCTAGTAAAAATGCAATTGTAGAGCTCTCTTATTTAATTGTTACTAGTAAAATGCAATTGTAGAGCTCTCTAATTCAATTGTTCTAGTAAAAATGCAATTGTAGAGCTCTCTAATTTAATTGTTACTAGTCAAATGCAATTGTAGAGCTCTCTAATTCAATTGTTCTAGTAAAAATGCAATTGTAGAGCTCTCTAATTTAATTGTTACTAGTAAAATGCAATTGTAGAGCTCTCTAATTCAATTGTTCTAGTAAAAATGCAATTGTAGAGCTCTAATTTAATTGTTAATAGTAAAAAGGCAATTGTAGAGCTCTAATTCAATTGTTCTAGTAAAAATGCAATTGTAGAGCTCTCCAATTTAATTGTTACTAGTAAAATGCAATTGTAGAGCTCTAATTCAATTGTTCTAGTAAAAATGCAATTGTAGAGCTCTCTAATTTAATTGTTACTAGTAAAATGCAATTGTAGAGCTCTAATTCAATTGTTCTAGTAAAAATGCAATTGTAGAGCTCTCTAATTTAATTGTTACTAGTAAAATGCAATTGTAGAGCTCTCTAATTCAATTGTTCTAGTAAAAATGCAATTGTAGAGCTCTAATTTAATTGTTAATAGTAAAAAGGCAATTGTAGAGCTCTAATTCAATTGTTCTAGTAAAAATGCAATTGTAGAGCTCTCTAATTTATTTGTTACTAGTAAATATGCAATTATAGAGCTCTCTAATTTAATTGTTACTAGTAAAATGCAATTGTAGAGCTCTCTAATTCAATTGTTCTAGTAAAAATGCAATTGTAGAGCTCTAATTTAATTGTTAATAGTAAAAAGGCAATTGTAGAGCTCTAATTCAATTGTTCTAGTAAAAATGCAATTGTAGAGCTCTCTAATTTAATTGTTCTAGTAAAAATGCAATTGTAGAGCTCTAATTTAATTGTTAATAGTAAAAAGGCAATTGTAGAGCTCTAATTCAATTGTTCTAGTAAAAATGCAATTGTAGAGCTCTCTAATTTAATTGTTACTAGTAAAATGCAAATGTAGAGCTCTCTAATTCAATTGTTACTAGTAAAAAGGCAATTGTAGAGCTCTCTAATTCAATTGTTCTAGTAAAAATGCAATTGTAGAGCTCTAATTTAATTGTTAATAGTAAAAAGGCAATTGTAGAGCTCTAATTCAATTGTTCTAGTAAAAATGCAATTGTAGAGCTCTCTAATTTATTTGTTACTAGTAAATATGCAATTATAGAGCTCTCTAATTTAATTGTTACTAGTAAAATGCAATTGTAGAGCTCTCTAATTCAATTGTTCTAGTAAAAATGCAATTGTAGAGCTCTAATTTAATTGTTAATAGTAAAAAGGCAATTGTAGAGCTCTAATTCAATTGTTCTAGTAAAAATGCAATTGTAGAGCTCTCTAATTTAATTGTTCTAGTAAAAATGCAATTGTAGAGCTCTAATTTAATTGTTAATAGTAAAAAGGCAATTGTAGAGCTCTAATTCAATTGTTCTAGTAAAAATGCAATTGTAGAGCTCTCTAATTCATTTGTTACTAGTAAATATGCAATTGTAGAGCTCTCTAATTCATTTGTTACTAGTAAAAAGGCAATTGTAGAGCTCTCTAATTTAATTGTTACTAGTAAAATGCAATTGTAGAGCTCTCTAATTCAATTGTTCTAGTAAAAATGCAATTGTAGAGCTCTCTAATTTAATTGTTCTAGTAAAAATGCAATTGTAGAGCTCTCTAATTCAATTGTTCTAGTAAAAATGCAATTGTAGAGCTCTCTAATTTAATTGTTACTAGTAAAATGCAATTGTAGAGCTCTAATTCAATTGTTCTAGTAAAAATGCAATTGTAGAGCTCTCTAATTCAATTGTTCTAGTAAAAATGCAATTGTAGAGCTCTCTAATTCAATTGTTCTAGTAAAAATGCAATTGTAGAGCTCTCTAATTTAATTGTTACTAGTAAAATGCAATTGTAGAGCTCTAATTCAATTGTTCTAGTAAAAATGCAATTGTAGAGCTCTCTAATTTAATTGTTACTAGTAAAATGCAATTGTAGAGCTCTGATTCATTTGTTACTAGTAAATATGCAATTGTAGAGCTCTAATTCAATTGTTCTAGTAAATATGCAATTGTAGAGCTCTCTAATTCAATTGTTAATAGTAAAAAGGCAATTGTAGAGCTCTAATTCATTTGTTACTAGTAAATATGCAATTGTAGAGCTCTCTAATTCATTTGTTACTAGTAAAATGCAATTGTAGAGCTCTCTAATTCAATTGTTCTAGTAAAAATGCAATTGTAGAGCTCTAATTCAATTGTTAATAGTAAAAAGGCAATTGTAGAGCTCTCTAATTCATTTGTTACTAGTAAATATGCAATTATAGAGCTCTCTAATTCAATTGTTACTAGTAAAAAGGCAATTGTAGAGATCTCTAATTCAATTGTTACTAGTAAAACTGCATTTGTAATTCAATTGTTACTAGTAAAAATGCAATTGTAGAGATCTCTTATTCAATTGTTACCAGTAAAACTGCATTTGTAATTCAATTGTTACTAGTAAAAATGCAGTTGTAAAGCTCTCAAATTGAATTGTTACTAGTAAAAAGGCAATGGTAGAGCTCTAATTCAATTGTTACTAGTAAAATTGCAACAATTGCATTGTTACTATGCAATTGTAGAGCTCTAATTGAAAATTAATGGAAGTCAAGAGACATATGACTTGTAAAAATGAATTTATAGAGCTCTCTGACCTCTAACTGGAATTGTTACAAGTAATAATTGAAAAATTGAGCTCTCTAATTGTTACTAGTAACAATTGAATTGTAGAGCTTTCTAATTGTATTCTTACTAGTAAAAATGCAATTACGACGAGTAACGCTGGAAACAATTTAAGCTAACACGGCTTGCCATACAAGCGCTTTAATGCGGACTCTGAACTGTCTCTGGGATAATTATGACGAGTGGCTTTTCTTGAGATACGGGTTCTGTAAGCGGTTGATAGAATGGACAAACCAATGATTGATTTGGCTTTAAATTTGACCTCCCTCACAATACCTGCTTTCTCTGTAAGAAGGCCACCATGATGGAGCGAAACCTGTGCTGCCAGGGCCTTAAACTAACTTTTTGTTGCATCTGCCAATGGTCGACTTAACTCTTACCCCGGCAGCATTTTTTGATTATTTTCACACACACACAAAACTGTTATGCAACAGTGCCATATGCAGGATTTTGAACATTGCAAAAAATGCTGCTCTGCGTAATTTTGTCTTGTTTCTAGTCTAAATATCTAAATATTCTTAAATCAAGATGCATTTACTACACATAATAATACAAAATAATGATTCAAGGCCTTCATAGATATGAGACATTTAAATTATGTTCACCTAAACTTTTCTTAAATGTTCATTATATACATTGTGTATGATGAAAGTTTGACACATTCAAAAAAGTCATGTATATATAAATATATTAAACTGTATTTGATAAAAATTGAGTTGGACCAACTCGATTACATTTCAATGCATGGATTAGATTTTCATGAGCTGGGACTACACATATTTATTGGATGGAAAATCTGCCATCAATTAGTTTGTCCAATAATTTTTTTTTTTTTAAAGTAATATTACATAATATATTTTTTCTTGTTTTCTTAAAAATAAAATCAAAATGAAGTGAGTTTTTGCTTAAAACGGGCAAAATGATCTGCCAATGAGGAGAAAAATAATCTTGTTTCTGATTGAAATCTTGTTTCTTGTTTCCGTCCCAAACAGAAATGAGATTATTTTTCTCACCCCATTGGCAGATCATTTTGCCTGTTTTGAGCTAAAACTCACTTCATTTTGATATTTTTCCCCAGAAAACAAGCAAAAATATCTGATGTCGTTTGACTTATCTAGTAAAAGAATCTTGATTTAAGAATATTTAGATATTTGGACTGAAAAAAATAAAAAATAAGAAGAGCATTTTTTGCAGTATAATACATTGGGTACAAAAGTGATTGGGGATTTCTTTCTGTAAACACCGTTTGGAGTTTTACTCTTACTTAGTATTTTTTGTCTTGTTTCTAGTTTAAATATAAAAAAAAATAATAATAATACATCAGGATGCATTTACTAGATAAGTAAAATTGCAAACTTGTTTTGAAATGAAGTGAGTTTTTTTTTTTTTTCAGAAAAAATAATCTTGGTTCTTTTTATATATATATATATATAAATAAATAAATAAGAAAATAAATAAATAAATAAATAAATAAATATAAATTAAAGAAAGAACAGTGAGAAATTACATACAGGTAAAAAGAAGAATGTCTTTATGATTTTACAATTTTCCCCTTACCCTCAACCATTAACAAAAATTAAAAATTTTAAATAAAATACGGATTCTCAAAGTATGATATGGAGGAATTTGACAAGGTTGTTAGCCCGTTGTGTCTGATTGTCTTGTTTCTTCAAACGTGTTCAAGCGTTCATCATTTCGTTTGGGGGAAGAGTTGCACTCTTTTCAAAATATATGATCATTGGAGTCCAAACGTTTGGTGGATCCTCTAAGATTATATTTATATTCTCCAATTTCAAGAACAGCATTAAATCGCCAAGCCAGAGTGAAACTAATGGTGGTTTCTTTGATTTCCAATCAAGTAAAATTCTCCTCCGAGCCGAAAGACATGCAAAAGCACAAGCATCTTGACCTTTTTTAGACATGACCAAACCTTGCTCAGATACTCCAAAAACAGCCATTTCAAAGCTTGGTCTGATATTACTATCAGACAAATATTACTCCTCAGACAAATCAGGGGCCAAGTACCGAAGGTGCAGCTGCAAATATGGTTTGACCCCCCCCAAAAAAATCTAACAACAGGGTTCTCAGTGGTTTACAGTAGTATCAGATGTGCTTAAAAACATACTAAAAGTTTACAACAGTTTCACTTTCAAGAAAGTCCCCTTTTTCAAAATGGCAGCCGTTAGGTCTTTAAAATGACCATTACTCATTTGTATTCCTCCTAGACGCACCCCAGGACTGCATGATACATGTTTTGGGCATGTAATATTCTAATTAGCATATCTGCATGATAGATAAGTGATTACAAGTACAATTATATATTAAGGCAATTGGTTACAAGCATATATATTTACTTGAAACGTTAGCTTTCCGCCTAAGTCTATGGCAGCCCATAGCACCGCTTGAGGGAAAGTTATGAAATTTGGTACACTGATAGAGGTCAGTACCAATAGTAACCGCACCAAATCTGGACTCTCTAAATCATTCTCTCTAGCGCCACCAACTGTCCAAAGTTTCACTCATGTTTATGTAACTTTTCCCGCCATTTTTAATTGACCGAAAACCAACTTTAAACTTCTCCTAGGCCGTTGGTCCGATTTACAAGAAAATTGAACCGGATCATCTTCAGACCATGCTGACAAAAAGTTATGGAATTCAAGCTGATTGGTCAAATTGTTTTTGATAAATGCGCGAACACATTTTATGTAGCGGTTGCAAAAACACACTAAAGGTTATATCACCGCAACGCATATCACCGTTTAACGTATTTAAACCAAACTTGGTACGTCATCACAAACGTGACTTGAGGCAACATGCAGTGTTTTGGCACAGTGCCACCTACTGGTCCGTAGATACTATTTTTTTTAAATTTTGGCTTATACCTTCTGATTCATTCGTCCAAAAATCATAAAATTGAATCATTAGATTCAGGGCTATTGAATCTTGAGGCATCAAATACATTTTGGTCCAAAAATAACAAAAACGTTTGTTTTCAATCCTCAAATAAAGATTCAAACGGTTATGAATCAGCGTATTGATTCATGATTCGGATCGCGTGTCAAACTGCTGAAATCACGTGACATTGGCGATCCGAATCATGAATCGATTCACTGATTCATAACCGTTTGAAGCTTTATTTGAGGATTGAACACACGCGGAAGAGAAGCCAATGCTGAATAAAGTCGTAGTTTTTGTTATTTTTGGACCCAAATGTATTTTGGATGCTTCAAGAGACTCTAATTAACCCACTGATGTCTCATATGGACTACTGTGATGATGTTTTTATTCCCTTTCTGGACATGGACAGTATAGTGTGCATACACTTGCATACGCTCTCGGACTAAATATAAAATATCTTAAACTGTGTGTGAAGATGAACGGAGGTCTGACGGGTGTGGAGCGACATTAGGGAGAGGAGTTAATTTCCTTCCCCTGAGGTTCCCAGCGGATGTGATGTCCGGTGGCTTTGGTGTCACAATGTTAACAAAATGTCCAGGAAGCCCCTGAATGAGCTGTGACACTAAAAGCTTGATGTTTTCTTTGCATTTTGAGCAGATAATCTGAGCCCACTTACGGTCTCTTCCTGTCAGAGTGACCCAGACTGGCTTCTGCAGACGCCTGCGATGATTTAGACAAATGCTTTCTGTGCGGGTTAACCTTGAGTTTGAGAAACTCGCTCAAGGTTTGGAGGCCGGTAAATTCTCCCGAAGTGTCAGCGTTTTCACATTGCTTACCTCAGGAACTGAGGAATAAATTCTCACCCAATTTTCAGAGCTGAAATCACTGCTTTTTCCCTTTTTTATGGCCTTCAGTAAGAGCTCTGAGCTGTTCCTCGTGATGGCGTAAGCGACTTTGCCAACACGAAATCTCCACTTTCCAATAAAACAAGTTGCATTTGAGATGGCCCTTTACATATTTGCTTATTGCATTTCATGAATAAGTTGTTTGCTGCAAAACCTTGTCAAACTGGAAACAAATTATCTGTCAAAATCGGATGGCTGTGCCAATAGGAATATTTAATGCCGATGAGCAGACCATATGGCTCTTTATGAAGCTCAAACAAACTAATGATCTGATTACACAAACACTGATTTAAGAAGACAGATGTTCTCTAATGGACATATTTATAGAAGCACTTTAGTCCCTTTTCACATGTGAAAACTCAAATCATGCGTTTAGAAGAGGAAAGGTGTGCTTTTACCCTTTTTAAACCCGTGACATGATGATAAAACGAGCTAAAGTATAACCAAAAGCTCCTTTTGACAGATGGAGGAAGTGTTTTGTAATTCTGTTTGGTGGCGCAAGAAGTCGAATCATTATCTGACATGTAAGTTAATGTGACAATGAACATGAAATTAAATGTTTGTTGAAGCAAATACGTGTCTAATTCAGAACTACACGAGTTAAAACCATGATCAAAACCTGTACTTTGGCACAAGGGACAACTATTAAGACCTCCATTAGCTGAGCATATGAACGGATTTCATACAATGAACGACTAAAGCTCTGACAGCCCATGAAGGGAATAGTTACAAACCATTAGGCCTAATTATAAAGCTTTAGCAAGATAATTAAGCATTTTCTGTTCTGCTTCTAATGTGTTCCTTTAAGTGAGTCATTTTTATGCCACCAAATGAAACTGTTTTCCCAGTAATACTATCAATTAAACTGCACTGGCACTTTTTCAACTGGGTTTTTATAAAGCTATGCAAATAAATGTGACTTTCCATTGGTCACCCATACTGATGGCCCCGCCCCCGACCAATGCTATTGGTTAAGTCAGTGTTGAGATGCTCATTAAATCAGAATGGACAACCTCTGCGTATTAAAATATATTTAACATTGAAAACGTTACATCTTTTGCACTTTCTCGGTTCCACAGACCCTCTGCAGGATGGCACTGCACCACCAAGGGCTGGAGCTTGAGGTGAATTTTAATGCGGTGTTGCTGTATCTATAGTTGTGTTGAAACTGCTGTCTGTGTAACTTTGCAGTGCTTGTTCCAAAATATATTAAGCTCCCTGAGTAGGCAGCTTTTAAAGGGTTAGTTCACCCCAAAATGTGCATTGTGTGATTAATTCCTCCAGTGGTTGGCCAGCCGTCAGACCTCCGCTCATCTTCACACACAGATGAAGATATTAGTGTTGAAATCCGATGGCTCAGAAAGGCCTTCATTGACACCAATGTCATTTTCTCACCCCATTGGCAGATTATTTATCTTATTTTAAGCAAAAACTCTCTTCATTTTGAGTTATTTTCCCCCAAAACAAGACAAGAATTTGTACTTGTCTAGTAAATGTTTCTTAATGTAAGAATTTTTTGATATTTAGACTAGAAACAAGACAAAAATACTAAGTAAGAAAAGCATTTTTCTTCTAAACCAAAAAAGGAAATAAACACACAACAGAGTGTTACAGAACATGGACATTTATTTCAAGATGCAAAAATGTGTAACAAAACTTTGCAACTGTACACTTGATATAAAATGAAAAAATAAACATCTGCAATGACAGAAAATAAAAATCTTTGTTTTGCCAAAATGTAAACATTGCTGATTTGCTCACTTCACACAAAATGATTTCGTAATGAGACGGCTAACTGTAGTAGCGTTTAGTCCACTGTCTATAACAGACTAATTTAGAGATCACTTTTTTTAAACCGACAACTTGATCGGTTAACGTTGATACGGTCAACCATCGGTCAACGGTTAACATCCCTAATTTAATGCAAGAAATACAGCTTATTAAGTTGCCCTTCTCATTTTGTAAGTCTTAAACAAAACATTAAAAAAGTGAAGCTGATATAGATGGTCTACCAGGTTAAATCCCCAATCATTTTTATGGCACAAGCATAATTTGACATCATCAGAGGTGGAAAGAGTAACAAAATATTCTACTCAAGTAAAAGTACTGTTACTTCAATGAAACTTTACTTAAGTACAAAATTACTGGTCTAAAAATGTACTCAAGTAAGAGTAAAAAGTAACTCATTTAAAATGTACTCAGAGTAAAAGTTACTTAGTTACTTTTTTTAAACTCTCCCCTGCACTGTAAACCCTAATGTTGTCTTTACTTAAACAAATCAAGTAAAATTGACTAAATATTACTAGTTTAGTCTAAAAACTCAGACATATAAGTTAGTATAACTTATTAACCAACAAAATACATAAACTTAAGATTTCAAGTTGAATGAACTCAAAATCATAAGTAATTAAAATAGCTCACTCTGCTCTTGCTTTGATGTGATTGGCCATGCCAGGAGTTCTGTCTAGCAACAAGAGAACTAATTCACTGATTGGAGGACATTTACAAAAGGCGGTCCTTTTCGCCTCATCTGTTGCTTGTTGCTGATCCAAATTAAGATGGAGACTTTTTCATTGTGTGCAATCTTAAATTCGGCAAGTAAAAATATGTAATATGTAAGTTACTAAACCTAACAATAATAAGTGAACTAACTTATAACCAGATTGACTTTATTTCTGTTTTAATGAAAATAATAGTTTGGTTGGAAGTCACCATGATGGGGATAAGTGTTTGCTTTAGTTGGGCTCTTGACCCTTGATTATGTGATATTAGTGTTTCTCTGGCTGCTTTGTGTTTGTGAGACACCTATGTGAAGTAACAAAAAGTCAAGAGAAAATATCATCAAGTGGTGTTGTTTATTCATTGATGATAATAATAACATCATCACGTATCGGCAGAATCCCTGATCTTGTGCAGAGTCCAATGCTTTGTATGTCAAAGCAGTTATTAATAGTTTTGAAATTTTAATAATACTAAAATCTTCACTATTGTGCTAATATATATATATATATATATATATATATATATATATATATATATATATATATATATATATATATATATATATATATAATATTTTATGTGCACAAAATGTTGAAATCTATGGCATTAGTTAGACACATACACACATCACTAATCTGCGTATGAATCTCTACAATGGTGACAAAAATCTTTTTACAGTAGTGACAAAATTCTGATAAACAGATCATAAAACAAGCTACAAAAACATCAGAACAAAACAACAAAAGTAACAGGAAATAGTAAAAATTCAAAGAAAAGTTAGACGCATAATTTATTCATGCTGCAATGCATGCTGGGGCCAATGGGGAAGTTTTGATTGGTTGTACCCAGCATGGTGTACTGAACTTCTGGTGTACCCAGTTTGGTGAACTTAACAATTTAAGTACAGTGAATGTGAGCACCAAGTTAAGTGAACTTAAATATACAAGTTTTAGGAGACTCCTTTACTCAATTGAACTGAGGGAATCACTTTCCTCAAATCATTTGAGTATTCTCAACTTATTAGGGTTTACAGTGTGTAGGGTTGTGATTAGAATGAGATTTTCATGATATGGCAACTATCTCAGAAAACATCAATTAAACAATTATTGTACCTATTATTAAATGATGGTTATTATAACTAGTTAAAATGATGTTAAATGAATGAAGATGATTGGTCTTCTTTTTTTTTGCGTTGAACAAATGCTTTATTATAACAAACTTAACCATTTGTTTATTTTGTTTATTAAAATTTCAATAAAACATGTGTAATAAACTAAATTCAATAAATTATTATGAATTAGATTAACAACTTATTTTTATCATTGATTCGTTAAAATGTTTAAGAATAATAGAGTGCATATGTAGTAGACGGAGCAGCTCATTCACAGAGAGAGAACAGCAGATCATGTATTCATATAGCAATGTTTTGTGCTTTAATATTCCCAGACCATGTCGCGATTTGATTTATTTCTAAGGCCTCCAGCTCTACTTTCGAGTTTTTCGTTCATCCACCAGTTTGCGTGTATTACGTGAATTCTACGTTATAATGTAAAGTTAATGTTCATGACTGGATTCCGGGATTCCCTCTGCGTCACAGAAATCAATCAGCCTAAGTTATAAACATACCTTTATCTGCACAGAGGGATGTGTGCCCGAACATGTTCGATGTGTTTCTTCATTTGCATCCACATTTTGTGCAAATTTGATATCCTCCAGGACAACACCACGTTATTTTTTTCTATATCCAAAGTATTTCCATACTAGCCAGGGGTTCACGACGGCGTTTTGCTTTCACCTGGGTCTGCGTCACTGACGTCTGTCTTGTTCGTCTCCATCTGATATTTGCGTGCTTGTTCTCTCCCGCGCCCTCTATTCAATATTAGTCATTTCCGGATCGCGTTTTTTTCCTCCCCTCTTTGCATTAATGATTTATTTTTACTCAGTAATGGATGTGGTTTAAAATCTAGCGAAGTACAATACTTTAATCAAAATGTACTTAAGTAAAAGTAAAATTAGATATTTTTAAAACTACTTAAAAAAGTAGAAGTACACAGAAAAACTACTCAATTACAGTAACGCGAGTAAATGTAATTCGTTACTTTCCACCTCTGGACATCATGCATCATTTGTACAATTGTAATCAGTGGCAAACTAAAAACTGAGTGAGTGGAAAGGGAGAGAACAGCATGCTTACCTCTCTGGCGAGTCTTAGTTTCCATTTTCTTCTTCCCTTACTTCCTCACTTTAGATGAGCTCACAGAAATAGTTAACTGACAACTGCTAAATGCTTTATAACTACTTGAAATAATCATGAACTACAATAGGAATACATAATAAGGCATTTATTAACACACTTAGTAACCATTACTAAATGTCTAAATAATATGTAGAAATGTAAATAGTTTATTAACCATCTTTCTAGACGATGTTATGAACCACCGACAACTCCTAAATAACTGGTTTGTAAATAATGTAATACTGAATTTATAAATGATAAATCGGTCATTAATAAAGTATGAAAATACAATTAAACACATTATAAATATGCTTATAAATCAAGAACAAAGCATTTATAACTGTATTTATAAACTGCTTACTAATGTCTACTAATGCTTTATAAATGATTAATTGACTATTTACTAAATGCTTAATAGCATGTAGTTATTATAAAGTGTTACCAAACATTTTTAGGATTCTTTTCATCAATTTCATGTCTCCTTGCTGTATAATAGTATTACTCTTTCAATATAAAAATAAATCTTATTGACTCCGGTCTGTTGTATGGTAGCGCCACTACGGTTTGCTCAGATTGTGTAACGTGTTTTATTTGATTACCTCTTGATAATCAGTACCTGCTGAAAACGGCCATTCATCGGGCTCTGGCTCTGCATCAAATGATCTGCAATCATGCGCAGGAATTATTTGCCTTTTTTCCATCTCATGGCCAGATTCATGAGCTATTTCGGCATTGGGGAATATTAATAATGGCCGGATGTGAGACACAAAGATCAGCAGCATAATTTTGCAGCTTGTTGCTTTGCCTCCATCAAAGTGATTTCCTTAAGAGGTTACCATAGTGATAGAAGATGCAGCTTTAGGATTTGATTTGACCATATCCAGGCGTTTTCTGCTAATGTTGTTTCTGCTAATAGCAAGTTCTTACACTCTGAAAAGCATTTGCAACCTTATATTTTTGGCATATTTTATATTTCCTGGTAAATCAGTTCCAATACCTACACTTCAAAAAAATGCTTCCCCCCAGTCCAAATATCAAACAATTCTTACATTAAGAAGCATTTACTAGACAAGCAAAAGTTATTAGGTGTTTCTCAATGTCAAGGATGATTCCTTGGAAGTGAAAAGGTCCGTTGGCCATCGTAACGTTATTTGTATATATTTTTATATCAATACAGTAGTAATTTGTACCGGCATTTAAACGTTAAACTTTACGTATATTTACTACGGTTATAACAAATGTTTGGTAACGTAAATAAAAGCATTGTGGCAATCAGCGAGGTGAGGGACCGTGAGAGCGGGCCGGTGGAGTGATAATGAGCGGCAGCTGATTGCCGCCACACCGGTCTCGGCTGGTCACCGGTCTCGGCTGGTCACCGGTCTCGGCCGGTCATTGGTCTCGGCCGGTCACCGGTCTCGGCTGGTCACCGGTCTCGGCTGGTCACCGGTCTCGGCCGGTCACCGGTCTCGGCCGGTCACCGGTCTCGGCCGGTCACCGGTCTCGGCCGGTCACCGGTCTCGGCCGGTCATTGGTCTCGGCCGGTCACCGGTCTCGGCCGGTCATTGGTCTCGGCCGGTCACCGGTCTCGGCCGGTCATTGGTCTCGGCTGGTCACCGGTCTCGGCTGGTCACCGGTCTCGGCTGGTCACCGGTCTCGGCTGGTCACCGGTCTCGGCTGGTCACCGGTCTCGGCTGGTCACCGGTCTCGGCTCGTCACCGGTCTCGGCCTGTCTCCGGTCTCGGCCGGTCACCGGTCTCGGCCGGTCACGGCTGGTCATTGGTCTCGGCTGGTCATTGGTCTCGGCTGGTCACCGGTCTCGGCTGGTCACCGGTCTCGGCTGGTCACCGGTCTTCTCGGCTGGTCACCGGTCTTCTCGGCTGGTCACCGGTCTTCTCGGCTGGTCACCGGTCTTCTCGGCTGGTCACCGGTCTCGGCCGGTCATTGGTCTCGGCTGGTCATTGGTCTCGGCTGGTCACCGGTCTCGGCTGGTCACCGGTCTCGGCTGGTCACCGGTCTCGGCTGGTCACCGGTCTCGGCTGGTCACCGGTCTCGGCTGGTCACCGGTCTCGGCTGGTCACCGGTCTCGGCTGGTCACCGGTCTCGGCTGGTCACCGGTCTCGGCCTGTCTCCGGTCTCGGCCGGTCACCGGTCTCGGCCGGTCACGGCTGGTCATTGGTCTCGGCTGGTCATTGGTCTCGGCTGGTCACCGGTCTCGGCTGGTCACCGGTCTCGGCTGGTCACCGGTCTCGGCTGGTCACCGGTCTCGGCTGGTCACCGGTCTCGGCTGGTCACCGGTCTTCTCGGCTGGTCACCGGTCTTCTCGGCTGGTCACCGGTCTTCTCGGCTGGTCACCGGTCTTCTCGGCTGGTCACCGGTCTTCTCGGCTGGTCACCGGTCTTCTCGGCTGGTCACCGGTCTTCTCGGCTGGTCACCGGTCTTCTCGGCTGGTCATTGGTCTCGGCCGGTCATTGGTCTCGGCTGGTCACCGGTCTCGGCTGGTCACCGGTCTCGGCTGGTCACCGGTCTCGGCTGGTCACCGGTCTCGGCTGGTCACCGGTCTTCTCGGCTGGTCACCGGTCTTCTCGGCTGGTCACCGGTCTCGGCCGGTCATTGGTCTCGGCCGGTCACCGGTCTCGGCCGGTCACCGGTCTCGGCCGGTCATTGGTCTCGGCCGGTCATTGGTCTCGGCTGGTCACCGGTCTCGGCTGGTCACCGGTCTCGGCTGGTCACCGGTCTTCTCGGCTGGTCACCGGTCTTCTCGGCTGGTCACCGGTCTTCTCGGCTGGTCATTGGTCTCGGCCGGTCACCGGTCTCGGCCGGTCACCGGTCTCGGCCGGTCACCGGTCTTCTCGGCCGGTCACCGGTCTTCTCGGCCGGTCACTGGTCTTCTCGGCCGGTCACCGGTCTTCTCGGCCGGTCACCGGTCTTCTCGGCCGGTCACCGGTCTTCTCGGCTGGACACCGGTCTTCTCGGCTGGTCACCGGTCTCGGCCGGTCACCGGTCTTCTCGGCTGGTCACCGGTCTTCTCGGCTGGTCACCGGTCACTCGGAGTATAAATGTGGAGCGTGGAAGATGAGAGAGGACTAGGCCTGGAGTTTATGGTTTATTATGTGTGTGCGGGCAGTCGCCCGTGAGGGTTTTCCCCGTGTTACTTTCGTTTTGTTTATTATTTATTATAAAGTTGTTGAACGTTCGCCGGTTCCCGCCTCCTTCCTTCCCATCTCCAAACTCCGATACAAGCATATTTGCCCCGTTCACGCTCCGACTCCGGGAACGTCTGAAGATAGCGAAGCTGCGCGCATAGGATTGTGGGTGATTTGAAAAACGCGAAGAGCGCGAAGGCTACTCATATGCATCCTTTTCTGTATATGACATATTTTTCGAACGAAGGACTCAGTCCTTGGTTGAAATTCCGAGGATCCTCGACATTGGAGCAGTCCTTCGTCGGATGTCGATGACGTAGCACTCTTGGAATTCTGGCTTCCGAGGATCCTTCCTTGACATTGAGAAACGCCTAGTGTCTGGTTGTGTGGGATAATAACTCAAAATTGAGTTAGTTTTTGGTTAAAATAAGCAATCTTAATTCAAACAGAAAACAAGATTATTTTTCTCACCCCATTGGCAGATTATTTATCTTATTTTAAGCAAAAACTCTCTTCATTTTGAGTTATTTTTCCCAAAACAAGACAATTACTTTTGCTTGTCTAGTAAATGTTTCTTAATGTAAGAACTTTTAGATATTTGGACTGGAAACAAGACAAAAATACTAAGTAAGAAAATAATTTTTTTGCAGTGTAGAGTTTTGTGGCTGTTAGTTTTGAGCTCTTTTATTTGCTACACTGCAAAAACTGCTCTTCTTCCTCAGTCATTCTGTCTTGTTTCCAGTCTAAATATCTAACAATTCTTAAATCAAGATGCATTTACTAGACAAGTACAACGACATAAGAGATTTTTCCTTGTTTTGTTGAAAATGAAGAGAGTTTTTGCTTAAAACAGGCAAAATGATCTGCCAATGGGGGGAGAAAAATAATCTTATTTCTGATTGAAATCTTGTTTCTTGTTTCCGTCCCAAACAGAAATAAGATTATTTTTCTCACCCCATTGGCAGATCATTTTGCCTGTTTTAAGCAAAAACTCTCTTCATTTTGATTGTTTTCCCCAGAAAACAAGAAAAAATATCTTGCGCCACACATCCAGTAAATGAATCTTGATTTAAGACTTTTTAGATATTGGACTGGAAACAAGAACAATTTCTAAATAAAAAGAGCCTTTTTTGCGGTGTGAAGGTTGAATCAGATCACCGTTGGCATGCTCTTTTCATGCACTAACTGTAATTTCATAAACTAAATAAGGAGATCTTGGGACTCAGCCATGGAGAAGTGCTTTGGGACTCGCGGTTCCGTCACGTCTCCATTGGGCAGTCAAAAAACAAGGTTGACAAAACATGATTGATGGCTCGATGGGCTCAGCGGGACAGCCGGTGCCAGGGTTCAATATAAGCAGGACTTTGGAAGGCACGAGGTGGAATAAAAGTGCTCTCAGAGGTTTTTGTGGCATTGACGTAGAGTTGAAGGACCATAAACCCGCTGTAATGTATGAAGCTTTCTCCATTGTGTGACTGATAGCGATGGCAGAGGCTCATTTCCACGGCTCTGCAGGCGTCCATCTGCCTGTGTGAATCCTGCTCTGGCGTATATATTTGTGGTTTTATAGCCCGCCGCATGTGTATGATGAGTGTTACTGCACTCTGGACAACGGGATATGAATAATGGAGAGGTCACACGCGGTCAAAAGATCCAATTCCTTCTGTGAGCACCGCTGAGCTTTGTTTTCAGATGAGGACGAACATTCGGTTTCTAAAGGCCTGCTGTTTTAAATGACCTTTCCTTCATAAAAGTCATATGGCCTGACTGTATGAATAAAATCTGGTGTCAGGGTACGAGAAGATTTTAAAGGAGGGAAAAAGAGGGTTACTATGTGTTTTGGATAGATGCACTTTTATGATGGATAGATGCTCTTTTATGATGGATAGATGCACTTATGATGGACAGATGGACTTTTATGATGGACAGATGCACTTTTATGATGGATAGATGCACTTTTATGATGGATGGATGCACTTTTATGATGGACGGATGCACTTTTATGATGGACGGATGCACTTTTATGATGGACAGATGCACTTTTATGATGGATGGATGCACTTTTATGATGGACGGATGCACTTTTATGATGGACGGATGCACTTTTATGATGGACGGATGCACTTTTATGATGGACGGATGCACTTTTATGATGGACAGATGCACTTTTATGATGGACAGATGCACTTTTATGATGGATAGGTGCACTTTTATGATGGACAGATGCACTTTTATGATGGACAGATGCACTTTTATGATGGACAGGTGCACTTTTATGATGGACAGGTGCACTTTTATGATGGATAGATGCACTTTTATGATGGATAGATGCACTTTTATGATGGACAGATGCACTTTTATGATGGACAGGTGCACTTTTATGATGGACAGGTGCACTTTTATGATGGATAGATGCACTTTTATGATGGATAGATGCACTTTTATGATGGACAGATGCACTTTTATGATGGATAGATGCACTTTTATGATGGATAGATGCACTTTTATGATGGACAGATGCACTTTTATGATGGATAGATGCACTTTTATGATGGACAGATGCACTTTTATGATGGACAGGTGCACTTTTATGATGGATAGGTGCACTTTTATGATGGACAGATGCACTTTTATGATGGACAGGTGCACTTTTATGATGGATAGGTGCACTTTTATGATGGATAGATGCACTTTTATGATGGATAGATGCACTTTTATGATGGACAGATGCACTTTTATGATGGATAGATGCACTTTTATGATGGATAGATGCACTTTTATGATGGACAGATGCACTTTTATGATGGATAGATGCACTTTTATGATGGACAGATGCACTTTTATGATGGACAGATGCACTTTTATGATGGACAGATGCACTTTTATGATGGACAGGTGCACTTTTATGATGGATAGGTGCACTTTTATGATGGACAGATGCACTTTTATGATGGACAGATGCACTTTTATGATGGATAGGTGCACTTTTATGATGGATAGGTGCACTTTTATGATGGATAGATGCACTTTTATGATGGATGGATGCACTTTTATGATGGACGGATGCACTTTTATGATGGACGGATGCACTTTTATGATGGACGGATGCACTTTTATGATGGACAGATGCACTTTTATGATGGACAGATGCACTTTTATGATGGATAGGTGCACTTTTATGATGGACAGATGCACTTTTATGATGGACAGATGCACTTTTATGATGGACAGGTGCACTTTTATGATGGACAGGTGCACTTTTATGATGGATAGATGCACTTTTATGATGGATAGATGCACTTTTATGATGGACAGATGCACTTTTATGATGGACAGGTGCACTTTTATGATGGACAGGTGCACTTTTATGATGGATAGATGCACTTTTATGATGGATAGATGCACTTTTATGATGGACAGATGCACTTTTATGATGGATGGATGCACTTTTATGATGGACGGATGCACTTTTATGATGGACGGATGCACTTTTATGATGGACGGATGCACTTTTATGATGGACGGATGCACTTTTATGATGGACAGATGCACTTTTATGATGGACAGATGCACTTTTATGATGGATAGGTGCACTTTTATGATGGACAGATGCACTTTTATGATGGACAGATGCACTTTTATGATGGACAGGTGCACTTTTATGATGGACAGGTGCACTTTTATGATGGATAGATGCACTTTTATGATGGATAGATGCACTTTTATGATGGACAGATGCACTTTTATGATGGACAGGTGCACTTTTATGATGGACAGGTGCACTTTTATGATGGATAGATGCACTTTTATGATGGATAGATGCACTTTTATGATGGACAGATGCACTTTTATGATGGATAGATGCACTTTTATGATGGATAGATGCACTTTTATGATGGACAGATGCACTTTTATGATGGATAGATGCACTTTTATGATGGACAGATGCACTTTTATGATGGACAGGTGCACTTTTATGATGGATAGGTGCACTTTTATGATGGACAGATGCACTTTTATGATGGACAGGTGCACTTTTATGATGGATAGGTGCACTTTTATGATGGATAGATGCACTTTTATGATGGATAGATGCACTTTTATGATGGACAGATGCACTTTTATGATGGATAGATGCACTTTTATGATGGATAGATGCACTTTTATGATGGACAGATGCACTTTTATGATGGATAGATGCACTTTTATGATGGACAGATGCACTTTTATGATGGACAGATGCACTTTTATGATGGACAGATGCACTTTTATGATGGACAGGTGCACTTTTATGATGGATAGGTGCACTTTTATGATGGACAGATGCACTTTTATGATGGACAGATGCACTTTTATGATGGATAGGTGCACTTTTATGATGGATAGATGCACTTTTATGATGGATAGATGCACTTTTATGATGGACAGATGCACTTTTATGATGGATAGATGCACTTTTATGATGGATAGATGCACTTTTATGATGGATAGATGCACTTTTATGATGGATAGATGCACTTTTATGATGGACAGATGCACTTTTATGATGGATAGATGCACTTTTATGATGGACAGATGCACTTTTATGATGGATAGATGCACTTTTATGATGGATAGATGCACTTTTATGATGGATAGATGCACTTTTATGATGGATAGATGCACTTTTATGATGGACAGATGCACTTTTATGATGGATAGATGCACTTTTATGATGGACAGATGCACTTTTATGATGGATAGATGCACTTTTATGATGGATAGATGCACTTTTATGATGGATAGATGCACTTTTATGATGGATAGATGCACTTTTATGATGGATAGATGCACTTTTATGATGGACAGATGCACTTTTATGATGGATAGATGCACTTTTATGATGGACAGATGCACTTTTATGATGGACAGGTGCACTTTTATGATGGACAGGTGCACTTTTATGATGGACAGGTGCACTTTTATGATGGATAGATGCACTTTTATGATGGACAGATGCACTTTTATGATGGATAGATGCACTTTTATGATGGACAGATGCACTTTTATGATGGATAGATGCACTTTTATGATGGACAGATGCACTTTTATGATGGACAGGTGCACTTTTATGATGGATAGGTGCACTTTTATGATGGACAGATGCACTTTTATGATGGACAGATGCACTTTTATGATGGATAGGTGCACTTTTATGATGGATAGATGCACTTTTATGATGGACAGATGCACTTTTATGATGGATAGATGCACTTTTATGATGGATAGATGCACTTTTATGATGGACAGATGCACTTTTATGATGGATAGATGCACTTTTATGATGGACAGATGCACTTTTATGATGGACAGATGCACTTTTATGATGGACAGATGCACTTTTATGATGGACAGGTGCACTTTTATGATGGATAGGTGCACTTTTATGATGGACAGATGCACTTTTATGATGGACAGATGCACTTTTATGATGGATAGATGCACTTTTATGATGGATAGATGCACTTTTATGATGGACAGATGCACTTTTATGATGGATAGATGCACTTTTATGATGGATAGATGCACTTTTATGATGGACAGATGCACTTTTATGATGGATAGATGCACTTTTATGATGGATAGATGCACTTTTATGATGGATAGATGCACTTTTATGATGGATAGATGCACTTTTATGATGGATAGATGCACTTTTATGATGGATAGATGCACTTTTATGATGGACAGATGCACTTTTATGATGGATAGATGCACTTTTATGATGGACAGATGCACTTTTATGATGGACAGGTGCACTTTTATGATGGACAGGTGCACTTTTATGATGGATAGATGCACTTTTATGATGGATAGATGCACTTTTATGATGGACAGATGCACTTTTATGATGGATAGATGCACTTTTATGATGGACAGATGCACTTTTATGATGGATAGATGCACTTTTATGATGGACAGATGCACTTTTATGATGGACAGGTGCACTTTTATGATGGATAGGTGCACTTTTATGATGGACAGATGCACTTTTATGATGGACAGATGCACTTTTATGATGGATAGGTGCACTTTTATGATGGATAGATGCACTTTTATGATGGATAGATGCACTTTTATGATGGACAGATGCACTTTTATGATGGATAGATGCACTTTTATGATGGATAGATGCACTTTTATGATGGACAGATGCACTTTTATGATGGATAGATGCACTTTTATGATGGACAGATGCACTTTTATGATGGACAGATGCACTTTTATGATGGACAGATGCACTTTTATGATGGACAGGTGCACTTTTATGATGGATAGGTGCACTTTTATGATGGACAGATGCACTTTTATGATGGACAGATGCACTTTTATGATGGATAGGTGCACTTTTATGATGGATAGATGCACTTTTATGATGGATAGATGCACTTTTATGATGGACAGATGCACTTTTATGATGGATAGATGCACTTTTATGATGGATAGATGCACTTTTATGATGGACAGATGCACTTTTATGATGGATAGATGCACTTTTATGATGGATAGATGCACTTTTATGATGGATAGATGCACTTTTATGATGGACAGATGCACTTTTATGATGGATAGATGCACTTTTATGATGGATAGATGCACTTTTATGATGGATAGATGCACTTTTATGATGGACAGATGCACTTTTATGATGGACAGGTGCACTTTTATGATGGATAGGTGCACTTTTATGATGGACAGATGCACTTTTATGATGGACAGATGCACTTTTATGATGGACAGGTGCACTTTTATGATGGATAGATGCACTTTTATGATGGATAGATGCACTTTTATGATGGATAGATGCACTTTTATGATGGACAGATGCACTTTTATGATGGATAGATGCACTTTTATGATGGATAGATGCACTTTTATGATGGACAGATGCACTTTTATGATGGATAGATGCACTTTTATGATGGACAGATGCACTTTTATGATGGATAGGTGCACTTTTATGATGGATAGGTGCACTTTTATGATGGACAGATGCACTTTTATGATGGATAGGTGCACTTTTATGATGGACAGATGCACTTTTATGATGGATAGATGCACTTTTATGATGGACAGATGCACTTTTATGATGGATAAATGCACTTTTATGATGTATGGATGCACTTTTATGATGTATGGATGCACTTTTATGATGTATGGATGCACTTTTATGATGGACGGATGCACTTTTATGATGGACAGATGCACTTTTATGATGGACAGATGCACTTTTATGATGGATAGATGCACTTTTGGAAATTTGGAAATCTTTCCAAATTCCGCAGGTTGGAAATCAATTACACCACCGTTTAAAGGTTGGTGTTGAAAATGTATATTTCCATTCAGAAAGGATGCATTAAATCAATCAAAAGTGACAGTAAATATGCTTATAATATTACAAAAGATTCTATTTCATATAAAAGGCTGTTCTTTTGAACTTTCTATTCATAAAGAATCCTGAAACCGTTTCCACACAAATTTTCACTAAAGATGATAATCAATAATCGATAATCAAATGTTTCTTGATCAGCAAATCATCACTTTAGAATGATTTGTGAAGGAACATGTGACATTGGAGACTGGAGTAATGATGCTTTGATCACAGGAATATTTCTTGTTGAGAATTGGACATTTTGAAACAGGAGTATAGTGTAAAACTTGGAATACAATGCATTTCAAAATGTTGACTACTGTAATGGGCGGAGTCTTAAATGAAGATGTTAATTGTGGTCAGGATGAGGAGGGGAATCAGATGTCCTAGAATTTAGTTTCTTGGACAAAGGGTTCAAACGTTATAACCAAAAGAGACGTGAATGTTTGAACTGGTGGTGGCGCTGCAGAGTTAGTGCTAGAGACCCCAAAGTTGGTCAGGTTAGTATTTAGGACCACCTCTATCAGTGCACCAATTTTCACAATTTTCCTGTGTAGGGCTGCCATAGATTCCCATTGGGGAAGAGTAATGAGAAAACCAACAGATAGAGCCCCTTCAGTTCTTGGCGTTTTAAATAAATATATAAATGATCACACTGATAACATATTTGCATTGACAAAGCATCAAAGTTCATTCATTTTTAATGCCATTAAATTAACAGTGACATTTGGCGATCCATGTTTAATTCTGTGCAAATGAGCATTGACGCAAATACTGGAGAAATTGGTGTGATCTGTCTATTTCAGCTCATACAGGAATATAATAAAAGATCTATATGAGGAATTGTATGCCGTCTGAGTGAGATTGATTCATGTATTCAGAATCGTTCATCTTGTTCGTAATGTAAGGTGTTTTGCACTCCTGTGCTTTATATTCAAACATTTTAGTAGTAAGAAAACTGAATGCTCGTGGAATGACTGACAACACTGCAAAAAAATGCTCTTCTTGCTCAGTAATCTTGTCTTGTTTCTAGTCTAAATATCTAAAAAGTAAAATGACGATATTTTCCTTGTTTTCTTAAAAATAAAATGAAAGTGAGTTTTTGCTTAAAACAGGCAAAATGTACGGAAGCCCAGAACTGCAAAGTAAAAAAAAAAACAATAATTTTGAGAATAACATTCCGAGATCAAAGTCGAAACATTCCGAGATCAAAGTCGAAACATTCCGAGATCAAAGTCGAAACATTCCGAGATCAAAGTCGAAACATTCCGAGATCAAAGTCGAAACATTCCGAGATCAAAGTCGAAACATTCCGAGAATAAAGTCGAAACATTCCGAGATCAAAGTCGAAACATTCCGAGATCAAAGTCGAAACATTCCGAGATCAAAGTCGAAACATTCCGAGATCAAAGTCGAAACATTCCGAGATCAAAGTCGAAACATTCCGAGATCAAAGTCGAAACATTCCGAGATCAAAGTCGAAACATTCCGAGAATAAAGTCGAAACATTCAGAGAATAAAGTCGAAACATTCCGAGAATAAAGTCGTTATATTTTTTTTAGTAGAGATCTGCGCTGGAAGTCTAACTGCTTCTGACATGGATAATAGTTGCTTTTTACTTTTATCTAGGATTTCAAAAGGAAATTTTACAGCACAATGTTATTTACCAACATGGCTTATGTCTTCTTAGGACGTTACAAAATATACTGCGCAGGAATAGACTTTACAGGCGAAAACACTTCTCAGACTGCATGGAGGTAGCCAGCTTAAATCCGAGGAAATCAAGGGATCAGGCCAAATGATGAGATACAGATTGATGCATTTAAAATACATCCAAAACGGATTTAATGTCTGGTCTTTTTAAAAGTATGAAGGAATATAATGTCAAACTGACATGTAATGTTATGTACTTCATTCTAACAGGTTATATATATGTAGGTGGCATTCATTTTTTCACAAGTTCTAAACAAAATTGACCACGTAGAGGTAAATTAATACATTACATTTTCTGATGTGTAGGCTAAATGTTGAAATATGATCCCCAGAACATGCACCTCCATGCAACTATGAGCCGACAAAGCATAGGCTACTGGTGGTGTCATTATTTAATTACAAGTTCTCAAGAAAAACACACCGTAGAGATATAGAGAAGTGTATTCTATAGATGGATGATGAAAGTTTTCGGGCCCCCTGTGCAATGGCGGCTGGCACAGGACTGTAACGTCAATGAGGCTGCGTTTGTCATTTTGGCTTAAATCTCGAAATAAAGTAAAAATGTATTTGGAGAATAAAGTCTAAATATTTCGACTTTATTCTTGAAATACATTTTTACTTTATTCTCTAAATATTTCGACTTTATTCTTGAAATACATTTTTACTTTATTCTCTAAATATTTTGACTTTATTCTCGAAATACATTTTTACTTTATTCTCTAAATATTTCGACTTTATTCTTGAAATACATTTTGACTTTATTCTCGAAATTCTAGATTTTTTTGTACAGATTTTTTTTCTAGTTTGCGGTTCAGGGCTTCCATAAAAATGATCTGCCAATGGGGTGAGAAAAATAATCTTGTTTCTGATTAAAATCTTGTTTCCTGTTTCCGTCCCAAACAGAAATAAGATTATTTTTCTCACCCCATTGGCAGATCATTTTGCCTGTTTTAAGCAAAAACTCACTTCATTTAGATATTTTTCCCCAGAAAACAAGAAAATATATCTTATGTCGTTTCACTTATCTAGTAAACGCATCTTGATTGTAGAATTTTTTGATATTTGGACTGGAAACAAGAACAAAATACTAAATAAGAAAAGCATTTTTTGCAGTGAATGCATCTCATTAGTGAGCAGATTTCAAACGCCACGGCCAGTTTTTGCGGTCAGAAACAGTCAACCGCTCAACAATACAGCCACGTACATCCTTGTGATTTCAGCAGACATCAGCCTGAAAAGCCATGACTAACCTTGGATATTTTCCACAACTTCTTACCGAAGCGGAACAGAGCGGCGTGTGTTAAAAGTTTGTGAAAGTGTTTGTAGGATGAGGAAGAACGCTCCTCCTGAATGTGGCTTATCGTGATGCAGACAAGCGTTTTGAATGCCAGACATGAAAGGAGATGAGCTTCCCAGATAAACTCTTTAAAGTCTGAGCTCTGGGCCAGACGTGCACCGCAAGATACGTTTCTCCATAACCCACAGAGATATTCGCAGTAAAATGAAGTCGTCGTCTGAGCAGGGCGTTTAATCTCTCCATTAAAAATGTTATCGTTGTATCTGTATCATTCCATCGGTTTCGTGTACGAGTCGGGAATATAATCATTTTCCCTGGCATTAGCGGAGAGAGAACTAGATCTGGATCTCCAGACCTACTTGGCTAAGAGTTGATGAAGACGATTAACTCGTCTATCATTCACACAGATAATTGAAAGTGAACTGTGGCGTGTTTCGGATTCAGAAGAGCTGCTGAAGGTGGTTGCAAAGCTGTTCTTTTTTTTTATTTAAATAATTCATCCGTCTGTCCATTTTGCTCTCAAGCTTTATTTGGGAAGTAGAGCTGACCCAGAATGCATTGTGGCTTTAAATGGTGAAGTAGAAACATTTTAATTGGGTGCATGGCTGAGGAAAAGATTGTCAGTTTCATTTAAACTTTTAATTTGGTTGGCAATCCAAACGCTTAAACCATCAAACATAACTCCTCCTGTCACTTGGCTGCTAATTTAGTGAAAAATCATTTGTTGTTTTTGTAACTTTATTTCCCTCTGCTGTTCTTTTTTTTGTTCCTGCTTTCATAACGTGTAAAAGTAAAACCAAATATACACTATACTGCCTTTACACACACATGAGCTTCCCATTGTTAACCCGTGGGGTTTAATCTGGAGTCGGCCCACCCTCTCTAACAGCTCCAGCTCTTCTGGGAAGGCTTTCCTCAAGGTTTAGGAGTGTGTTTATGGGGATTTTTGCCCATTCTTCTAGAAGCTCATTTGTGAGGTCAGGCACTGATGTTGGACGAGAAGGCCTGGCTCTCAGTCTCCGCTCTAATTCATCCCAAAGGTGTTCTATCGGGTTGAGCTCAGGACTCTGTGCAGGCCAGTCAAGTTCCTCCACACCAAACTCCTCATCCATGTCTTTATGGACCGACGCTTTGTGCACTGGAGCGCAGTCATGCTGGGACAGGAAGGGGCCGTCCACAAACTGATCCCACAAAGTCAGGAGCGTGAAATTGTCCAAAATGTCTTGGTGAAGCATTAAGAGTTCCTTTCACTGGAACTAAGAGGCCAAGCCCAACCCCTGAATAACAACCCCACCCCATAATCTCCCTTCCACCAAACTTTACACTTTGCACAATGTAGTCAGGCAAGTCCCGTTCTCCTGGCAACCGCCAAACCCAGACTCTTCCATGGGATTGTCAGACTGAATAATAATAATAATTTGTTCGATTTATATAGCGCTTTTCTAGGCACTCAAAGCTCTTTACATTGAAGGGGGGAATCTCCTCAACCACCACCAATGTGCAGCACCACCTGATGATGCGACGGCAGCCATATTGCGCCAGAACACTCACCACACACCAGCTGATTAGTGGAGAGGAGACCGAGTGATGAAGCCAATCAGGAGAGGGGGATTATTAGGAGGCCATGATGGACAGGGGCCAATGGGCAAATTTGGCCGGGATGCCAGGGTTACGCCCCTACTCTTTATCGAAGGACATGGGATTTTTAACGACCACGGAGAGTCGGGACCTCGGTTTAACGTCTCATCCGAAGGACGGTGCTCTTAGTCAGTATAGTGTCCCCATCACTATACTGGGGTGTTAGGACCCACACAGACCACAGGGTGAGCGCCCCCTGCTGGCCTCACTAACACCTCTACCAGCAGCTCCTGGTTTTCCCAGTTGGTCTCCCATCAGGTACTGACCAGGCTCAGCCCTGCTTAGCTTCAGTGGAGACCAGTCTTGGGCTACAGGGTGATATGGCTGCTGGTTAAAGCTACTGAAGCGTGATTGGTTGCTCCAAAATACAAAGAAATATTTCTGATTATTATCAATGTTGAAAACAGAAACCTTTCAGGATTTTCTAATGAATTGAAAGTTCGAAATAACAGCATTTATCTAAAATAGAATCTATTGTAACAATGTAACAAAGTCTTTACTGTCACTTTTGACCAATTCAATGCATCCTTGATTAATACAAGTATTAATTTATCCAAACTTTTCTCAAAAGTTCAAAATTTGATATATTTCCCTACTGAAAAACTTTAAAAATTTGCCAAAAAATACCACAACAAGACAGATCTTTAAATATATATATATATATATATATATATATATATATATATATATATATATATATATATATATATATATATATATATATATATATATATATATATACAGTCTTGTTCAAAATAATAGCAGTACAATGTGACTAACCAGAATAATCAAGGTTTTTAGTATATTTTTTATTGCTACGTGGCAAACAAGTTACCAGTAGGTTCAGTAGATTCTCAGAAAACAAACAAGACCCAGCATTCATGATATGCTCACTCTTAAGGCTGTGCAATTGGGCAATTAGTGGAAAGGGGTGTGTTCAAAAAAATAGCAGTGTCTACCTTTGACAAACTCAAAACTATTTTGTACAAACATTTTTTTTTTCTGGGATTTAGCAATCCTGTGAATCACTAAACTAATATTTAGTTGTATGACCACAGTTTTTTAAAACTGCTTGACATCTGTGTGGCATGGAGTCAACCAACTTGTGGCACCTCTCAGCTGTTATTCCACTCCATGATTCTTTAACAACATTCCACAATTCATTCACATTTCTTGGTTTTGCTTCAGAAACAGCATTTTTGATATCACCCCACAAGTTCTCAATTGGATTAAGGTCTGGAGATTGGGCTGGCCACTCCATAACATTAATTTTGTTGGTTTGGAACCAAGACTTTGCCCGTTTACTAGTGTGTTTTGGGTCATTGTCTTGTTGAAACAACCGTTTCAAGGGCATGTCCTCTTCAGCATAGGGCAACATGACCTCTACAAGTATTTTAACATATGCAAACTGATCCATGATCCCTGGTATGCGATAAATAGGCCCAACACCATAGTAGGAGAAACATGCCCATATCATGATGCTTGCACCTCCATGCTTCACTGTCTTCACTGTGTACTGTGGCTTGAATTCAGAGTTTGGGGGTCGTCTCACAAACTGCCTGTGGCCCTTGGACCCAAAAAGAACAATTTTACTCTCATCAGTCCACAAAATGTTCCTCCATTTCTCTTTAGGCCAGTTGATGTGTTCTTTGGCAAATTGTAACCTCTTCTGCACATGCCTTTTTTTTAACAGAGGGACTTTGCGGGGGATTCTTGAAAATAGATTAGCTTCACACAGACGTCTTCTAACTGTCACAGTACTTACAGGTAACTCCAGACTGTCTTTGATCATCCTGGAGGTGATCATTGGCTGAGCCTTTGCCATTCTGGTTATTCTTCTATCCATTTTGATGGTTGTCTTCCGTTTTCTTCCACGTCTCTCTGGTTTTGCTCTCCATTTTAAGGCATTTGAGATCATTTTAGCTGAACAGCCTATCATTTTTTGCACCTCTTTATAGGTTTTCCCCTCTCTAATCAACTTTTTAATCAAAGTACGCTGTTCTTCTGAACAATGTCTTGAACGACCCATTTTCCTCAGCTTTCAAATGCATGTTCAACAAGTGTTGGCTTCATCCTTAAACGGGGGTGAAACACTCAGTTTCAGTCAGTGTCATGTCAATCTTGAGTACCTATAGAGTAGCATTGCATCCTGCATATCTCCGAAAAGTCTTTATTTTTTTTATAATTATATAAGAAAGATGCGCTGTTCCGAGTCTTTCCGAAAAAAGCCGAGCGGGTGGGGGCGTGTCGTGTGAGCGGAGCTAAATAATGACGTGTGCGCGCCGCTGTTATTGTGTTGAGTCGAGTGCGTAGTAAAGCTGTCTCATCCCTAACAGCGGGAAAAAAACTTTATTCAAAATAAAAATATGGCTTTTAATCAGATACAGCCATACATCTATGATCCGGAATCAGACCCAGAGGCTGCAGTTGAACAGGAGCAGCAGCAAAAACGACTAGAGCAGGACGTCTCTATGTGGTACAAGTTATACACTAACTATATAATATGCTTAGCGGCTTGTGTTATTTACATATTTATACTTGAATTATATCGTCGTATTTTTGTCTTTGAAGGTGTACATGTGGGAAGTGCAGTTGTGCACGTGTGTGTGTGTGTGTTTACGCGTGGTTTATGTAGACAGTAAGCGGACCGGTTTTGCACAGCAGGATTAGTTAGTGTTTACATAGAAAGACACGGAATAGTAGCGCATTTGAATGAAGAAGCGTGCTTATTTAGTTCAACATATTTCCCCCCTCTTTGTGTATTGTTGTTTGGAGTGCTTTTACAATACACAAACATAAAGTTACACATATAGTGGCCAGCTAAACAAATGTACACGCACTACACATCGCATGCTCCATTGATCAATTAGCTATACGTGATCATGTTTGGGCTACTTGATGAGCATAGGCAAAAACACAGACATTTGAAGCAGTCTCACTCACCGCCTGCGGTTCTAACGTTGGGACCTTTATCGTTGGGACTGCTCCATCCTTCAGCATTAGGCGATCGGGAAAATCCGGTGTCGAGCTGGGCCTTGTTTATGAAACAGTCGGCACCGAAATGCAGCGAACAGATATAAACATTCGCGCAACTCAGTTGCTGATCCGGAAAAGCAAATTACATCCACTGTTGCCTTAACGCGGGGTTTTTGGGGAATCTGTGCAGGACTGTCTTGGTCTGGCACTTTTTGATGTCATTGTTAATTGTGCACATTACCTGTGCAGCGCAGCCTACGAGCCAGCGCTTTGATGGGCGTAGCCTGTTACTTTCGCTGTCTCCCTCTCTCTGTCTCTCTCTCTCTCTCTCACGCTCTTCCGGTAGAATTGTCCGTAAGGCCCATACAAGGAAATTCCGCCCCCATTAACGTCAAAGGGGACGCATGATCTCAAAAAACTTGCCGAAACTTATGACTAACCGGAAGTAGTATTTTTGACAAAGAAATACTCCCATCAAACGTCCACCTTAACTTTTGAAATTTTGTCTATGTTTAGTATGGGATTCCAAGTCTTTAACAGTGTAAAAAGATCAGTATGCATGAAACAGCATTTCACCCCCCCTTTAAATAGGGGCCACCTGATTCACACCTGTTTCTTCACAAAATTGATGACCTCAGTGATTGAATGCCACACTGCTATTTTTTTGAACACACCCCTTTCAACTAATTCCACTAATTGCCCAATTGCACAGCCTTAAGAGTGAGCATATCATGAATGCTGGGTCTTGTTTGTTTTCTGAGAATCTACTGAACCTACTGGTAACTTGTTTGCCACGTAGCAATAAAAAAATATACTAAAAACCTTGATTATTCTGGTTAGTCACATTGTACTGCTATTATTTTGAACAATACTGTGTATATATATATATATATATATATATATATATATATATATATATATATATATATATATATATATATATATATATATATACAATATTATATCCACACTGCAAAAAATATATATGTTCAATAAATTATGACAGTATATGTTTTTACAGTTTTAACTCATCAAAATAAGTTAAGGAATGTTTAACTTTTTTTTATTAGTTATACAAGATGTAACAATTTTTTTTTTAAGTCAGTTCAACATAGTTTAAGTTGAAATAACTTAAAAATCCAAGTTGATTGTACTGCAAAAGTTCAAAATTTGCCTTTTTTTCCTTTTCTTTTTAACAGTGCAGTGACAGGTTTATTTTGAAGTCTGAAATAGACTTTCTCTGTCTGTTGTCTTTGACTTCATTATGAAGGGTTTGAGATGATGTTCCTGTGGTGCTCTCCGTTGCATCTACGGCTCAGGTGGTTGTCTCTTGTGTCCAGAACTGAGCAAAGATGGCAGATTTAATATCTTGTGCTTAAGATGAATGTCAATGCTAACCGATGGCTTTCTCCAGGTATGATAAAGATGATAATTTATGGTCATACGCAGCCTCATTCAAGTCCTGCTAGCCTTGCAGCTAATCAAAACTAGGCTTTTCTGTGGTGACAAGGAAACATTTGTGAGTAAAGCAGGAGTATTAGCGAAACTATATGGTGTTTGCGAGTGAGAAACTAGAGGATTTACTTTGTTTAGTGCGCGCCGTGGGGTGTTTATGTCCTGATCTCGGCTTAAAACCCTCAGAACTGCTGCTGCACTAAAACTCATTTCCTCCTTCCCTCTACAACAGGTTTGCTCTATTTCTGTTGGCTTTGTGTGTCTTTAAATATTTCATTCAAAGGCAAACATGCTGTAAAACAGTCCAAAGCAATCTTGCAGCCCAGTTCTTGTACGAAACCATGTTGGTTTAGTGTCAAATGGCTGAGTTGTATTGAATAAATGATATGTGTGTGTGTGCACATGATTCTGCAAACACAAGCAACGAGTGCAAGATCCTCTCTTGAACTCTTGACAAAGAGTCGTGCCAGAGCCGCTGGAGAAGACATGGGTAGAGTAAACAGATGAACGACCGCAAGCCGCTTCGTCGACCAGAGCTGTCAACACACACAAAACGCAAACACTCGCACAAACTCAAAGCATCAAAGGCAATGAGCTTTGTAGAGTGCGGCATGACTTCCCAAAAGATTATGCGGCTTGTCCCATCTTATAAACCTACAATTAAATGCAAAACCAAAAGAAATGTGATCGGTGCAGATCACAAGCGCAAGCGGAGAACTTCAAAGCCTGACAGATGATGCATTGTAATTTGCAAACTAATGCAATTTTCCATGCATTACAATATGTTGTCCATGCGCTGCACCCTTCTCTTACCCATCTGAAATAATCATTCTTTCTTGGAAGAGAAAAGCAAAGTGGTTTTCTCATCATTCTTCCCCAATGGGAGTAGGAGACCATACATAGGAACATTATGAAAATTGGTGCACTGATAGAGGTGGTCCTAAATAGTAACCTGACCAACTTTGGGATCTCTAGCACCAGCTCTGTAGCGCCACCACCAGTTCAAACACTCTGGAAAGTTTTCATGTTTGCAGTAGACCAACATGTTGATAACTGGATCATGAAGTTTGCAATGTAAGTAGCACCAAATCTTTGTGTGATTGACTAAGTGTTAAAGGGATGGTTCACCCAAACTTGAAAATGATCATGATTTACTCACTCTCAGGTCATCCTAGGTGTGTATGACATTCTTCTTCCAGACGAATACAATCAGAGTTATATTAAAAATGTCCTGGCTAATCCACACTTTATAACGGGAGGGATTGTTGTTCTGTTTTTGAAGTCGATAAAAATCTGTCCATCATATAACATGCTCCACACGGCTCTTTATAAAGTTTTAAATATGTATATTTTTCTTACACAAACGCATCAGTTCATTTCCAAAGGCATGTATTAATCCCCCCAGAGCCGTGTGGAGCATTTTATTTGACGGACAGATGCATTTTTTATGGATTAAAACAGAGCAACCATCCCTGCCATTATAAAGCTTGGACTAACCAGGACTTTTTTAATGTAACTCAACTTTTATTCGTCTGAAAAAAGAATGTCATACACACCTAGGATGACTTGAGGGTGAGTAAATCATGGGCTAATTTTCATTTTTAGATTAACTAACCCTTTAAGTCAACTAAATAAACACTAAGAAACTTGACTTTGACTTTAAGATAAATATTGTACTTTTTACTCCACTACATTTCTATCAAGGTCCTCGAAGTCGAAAGCCGTTTCTGTAGCAGCTTTAAAAGTATTTTTTTTCCCCTTTTTAAAAGGTTTTTTTGTTGTTGTTGTTGCAGACAGTCTATCAGAAATCACTCTTATAGGGACATGTAAAGTTTCCCAACTTTTTTTGAACACTGCATCACTTCATATCAAAATGGAAGAAGCCGACTGGCTTAAACCATGATGGCATAATGTGCATTTATACAACTATAATTAAATTATGCGGCGACATAAAAAAGGAAATTTACTTTTGATACTTAAGTACTTTTGAAAACAAATACTTCTGTACTTTTACTAGAGTAAAAATCTGTTTTTACAACTTTCACTTGAAACGGTGTAATATTAGACCAGCAGTACTGTTACTTTTACTCAAGTAAGTTGTGTACTTTGTCCACCTCTGTCCCCAATGCTAACCACACAGATCTTGATGCTGTAGCTTCATATTCTGCAGGCAAAATTCATCTTTCTCTAATTAAAGGCCATTCAAAAATGTTGTTTTTGGACATGTATCCTATGCAACCAGGGTTCATGTGGCATTCGATCACCAAACGGAAAGGCATAATTATTTTTCAAGGTGGCGATTTCAAATAAATATTGTATGAAAATGCATAAATAACCTAAACATAAGTCACTGGAGCATAAGCAGTGACTCGTCATACGAACTAGCAAACAATTTGGCCAAACACAGTGTCATGATATAACATTAGCCTGGCATGGTCAAAGTCAGCTCCAGTCAGAATATGAGTCTGATGCTCCATTGGGCTGTGATTATGGGGCGTGTTTCAACCTAACCAGGGAAGACCTCGACTGGAGAGACCCAGGGGCGGAGCCAGACGATGTAAACATTCGGGGCTTAGCCCAAACGGGTCCGGCGGCATACTCCCCCGGGGAGATTTTTTTCCATTTACATCAGCTAAATGCACTATTTTTCAGACTGTTGGAGATAATAGAATGCCTAAAAATCTATATACTATCTGGGAAAATGAGTTACTCAGTAAAAAATAAAAAAATAAAATTCACCCAGTAGAGCCTACAACCTGTTTGGTATTTAACTGTTCTCCAGCTGTAGTGAATCCAAAACACCAAACATGTTAAGGATGACTCATTTTAACCCCTGGCAAATAAAAAAGCCAACCATTATCTGACTATTTTTAAGTTAGCCTGCATAGGTGGAATTGGAATATGGTGTAAACATCATTATTAATCTTTAGAGTTCAGTTTGGTTTACTTTGTGCTTAGCTGACAAATTTGCTACATCAGAATCCATGACCAATCAGATGTTGTTTTCGGCTGCAAACTTTCGCGGTTGGTTAGTTCTTCAAAGGAAATGCCCATATTTGGATTAGACAGCGCTGGGTGTGAGACTGGGAGCTTTATAATGATACCAGGCATGACATGCTTCTGTGAAAGGAGACGGCACGGGAGCTCGCGTTAGAGTAACTTTGGATGATTTCAGGTAGAAATCTAAAGGCGCACGGTGACAAAATATAATGAAATAACACCCTTAAATGTGTAATGTTGCCCTTTTTTTATTGTGACATGAAAGCTTACATGTTAAGGGAGTAAACTGGCCCAAAATCTCAAAATTGACTTTGTTTTCACCTGTCGTGTCTCGCCTTAATAAGTAAAACCTAACGTTAATCTTCAACGTAACTCTAGCTAGCCAGCAATACAGTCATGTAACTCAAGTGTTACAACAGCGGATTCACAAACCTGTAACACTTTCGTCTGATGCATAATCTCTCTCTGGCCGGTGAGGTTTAGTGTTCCTTTAAAAAAAAATGTGTAGTGTCCATGTTAACTATAGTTCACTACGACGCCGGTGAAATACAAAAGCCCGCCAATCCCTGATGACAACGACGAAGAAGAAGATGTATATTCTTCTTCGTTAGTTTTTATTAGCAGTTGGCATTAGCAAACAAGCTGAGACGCATTGCCGACTGCCACACACACACACACACACGGTAAAGGAGCTTTTGTTTCATTTTTTTGCCGCTCCAGTCTGAAAGACTGAGAGGAAATGAAACAAAATTATTATTATTATTATTTTACTAAAAGATTCGGGGCTTTTGACAAAACATTCGGGGCTTAAGCCCCATTAGCCACCCCCCCGCTCCGCCCCTGGACAGACCTACAACCAATCAGAGCAACGGAGCGACACATAAAGTTAAGCCTAGTTCACACTGCCTGATTTTTGCCCCAATAAACCTCTATCTTCCTCCAGAACTCTCTCATGCCAAAACTCAGAAGTCTGGTTACGCAAGACTACTCCGACTCCATCCTTCTGCCAGTGTTTCACGACTTAATTTTCCAGCATGATCAGCTGAATTACTGTTCTAGCTCAAAAGTCGGCTCGACCGCCAAAAGTGATCCGTCAATACCAGCCCTAAAGGCAACCGCCCAAAGGACTCTTGTCAGGAAATATCCATTGTTACAAATCACTGGACACCTACGACAGCACAGGGGTGTAAAGTATTTAATGACTTCTGTAAACTCTTAGAACAACAGGTTCTATCAGCGCTACGTATTTGGAACCCTAAAATGTTCTTAGAGCCCTTTTAAGCGCCAAAAGTGTTCTTTCTTGTCATTATAGAACCTTTTTAGCATAAAGGGTTCTTTGGAATATTCTCAACTCCAATGAAACTTTTATGCTAAGAAGGTTGTAATGACAAGAAATAACGCTTTTGGCGCTTAAAAAGGGCTCTGTATAGAACACTGCAAAAACATGCATTTCTTATTTAGTATTTTTGTCTTGTTTAGTCTAAATATAAAACATTCTTAGCCTGACAAGCCAGACCCACATCAAGATGTTTGGTCTGGAAACTCCCTATTGACGGCTCAATCCGAGGGGCGGGATGAACGGCTGTCTGTCAAACTCCCTCTGCACGCGATAGGATAGCGCTACAACCAACCAGAGCAATGAAGGTGAAGCAGAGCTGACAGATTAAACATTCGCCGTATCCTGTCGGCTAAACTCCGAACACATCTTCCCTTCTTAAAGGTCCATTGAAATCAAAATTGAAGTTTTTTAGCTTTTAGTATGACTGTGTTAGCCTTAAAGTTATGAATAAGCTGGTATGTTCCAAAACTATGACAAAATTAGCATTTAGGAGATATAAGCATTCAAAATTTAGAGTCTCCCACTTACTTTTAAAACGAATCTCAGATTTTGATGACATCATCGCAGACTTACATTTACATTTACATTTACATTTATGCATTTAGCAGACGCTTTTATCCAAAGCGACTTACAACTCAGGAGAACAGGAAGTGATCCGTCAAGAAGAGGCAACGAAACACAAAAAGTGCCCTAAATACTAAGATTTGTGTATTTGATACTATTAATATGTGCATTAAGGTTGGGCCTGAAGACTTGCCATAGTTAGTATTGGGGTACCCTCTGCGCATGTTATAGATACAGGAAGTTGTGTCTGTAATACCCTGATGTAGAGTTCTCATGTGTTCACCCCTCTTCACTGATAAAGAGTAAAACGCGTGCCTTGCCTCGTTATTGAAGTACACCACAGCTCAGAGTAGCAAAGACCAGAAAAGGAAAGAAGAAAGGAGAAATAGAGGGGGAATTTTTTTTTTTTTTTTTTTTTTTTAATGTAAGATTAAGTGCTCGTGGAAGAGATGAGTTTTTACCTGTCTTTTGAACGAAGTGAGTGATTCTGTTGTGCGTATGGAGGACGGAAGATCGTTCCACCAACCCGGAACAATGAAAGAAAAAGTTCGAGAGAGGGATTTCATGCCTCTCTGTGATGGTACCACAAGCCTCCTCTCATTAGCTGAGCGAAGGCTTCTGGTGGGGGTGTAGACTCGTAGGAGTGAGTCGAAGTATGCGGGTGCTGCGCTTGTGGAAGATCCATAAGCAAGAGTCAGGGCTTTGAATTTGATCCGGGCAGCGAGTGGTAGCCAATGCAGAGAGATGAATAGAGGTGTGACATGAGCCCTTTTGGGCTCATTGAATACAAGACGTGCTGCAGCGTTCTGGATCATTTGCAACGGTTTGATTGCACAAGATGGAAGTCCAGCCAGAAGCGCGTTGCAATAGTCAAGTCTAGAAATGACCAGGGCTTGGACGAGAAGCTGTGTTGCATGCTCCGTAAGGAACGGTCTGATTTTCCTGATATTGTGTAATGCAAACCTGCATGACCGAGCCGTCTTCGAGATGTGGTCTTTGAAGGACAGCTGGTCATAAAAGATTACTCCAAGATTTCTGACCGACCCCGAAGGAGTAATCAGAGATGAACCTAGCTGGATGGTAAAATCGTGTTGTATGGTGGGGTTAGCAGGGAAAACAAGCAGCTCAGTCTTTGCTAGATTGAGCTGCAGGTGATGTTTTTTCATCCATGCCGAGATGTCCGCCAGACAGCTTGAGATTCGTGCAGCTACTGTGGGATCATCTGGTTGAAATGAGAGGTAGAGCTGTGTGTCATCAGCATAGCAATGATAAGAGAGACCATGTGCCTGAATGATGGGTCCCAGTGATGTAGTGTAAATGGAGAAGAGGAGAGGTCCAAGCACTGAGCCCTGAGGAACCCCCGTGGTCAGTTGATGTGTTTTGGATACCTCTCCTCTCCAGGCAACCTTAAAAGACCTACCTGTGAGATAGGACTCAAACCAGTGGAGTGGAGTCCCTGTGATGCCCAGTGATGAGAGGGTGGACAGAAGAATCGGATGATTCACAGTGTCAAAGGCAGCAGATAGATCAAGGAGGATGAGGACTGATGATTTGGATGCAGCTTTAGCCAGCCGCAGGGCTTCAGTAACTGACAGTAATGCCGTCTTAGTTGAGTGGCCCTTTTTGAAGCCTGACTGGTTTACGTCCAGTTGATTAGTCTGTGAGAGGAAAGATGAGACCTGATTGAAAACAACTCTTTCAAGTGTTTTCGCAATGAATGGTAGGAGAGAAACAGGTCTGTAGTTCTCTACAAGCGATGTGTCTAATGTGGGTTTTTTAAGCAGTGGGGTTACTCGAGCCTGCTTGAATGTGGTAGGGAAGATGCCGGTGGAGAGAGATGTGTTGATGATGTGTGTGAGTGCTGGTAAGAGTGTAGGGGAGATGGCTTGTAGGAGATGTGAGGGGATGGGATCTAGAGGGCAGGTAGTGGGATGGCTGGAGAGGAGAAGCTTAGATACTTCGTCCTCAGTGAGTGTAGAGAAGGAGGAGAGAAGATGTTTGGCTGTGGATGTGGCTGATTCAAAAGTGTGTGTGTGTGGAGGTGTGAACTGACTGCTGATGAGTGTGGTTTTGTTTGTGAAAAAATTGGCAAGATCGTCTGCAGAAAGAGAGGTGGTGGGAGGTGGTGGAGGGGGACAGAGGAGAGGGGTGAAAGTTCTGAAAAGTGTGCGTGAGTCTGAGGTGCTGTTGATTTTGTTGTGGAAATATGAGGATTTAGCTGTATGGACGTCCTGTGAGAAGGAAATGAGCAGAGATTGGTACTTACTCAGGTCAGATGGGTCGTTTGATTTGCGCCATTTTCTCTCTGCTGCCCTAAGTTTGGTCCGGTGTTCACGAAGAACATCAGATAACCAAGGGTTAGAGGGAGTAGCCCGAGCTGGCCTAGAAGACAGAGGGCAGATAGTATCTAGACAAGTGGTTAAAGTGGAACATAAAGTGTAAAGTAAACTTCACTCTCTCGTCAAATCTTCTGTCCAATCAAAATGCTCTCTTGAATCTAAAGCCCGCCCCCTACACTGCTGAAGCTGTAGCTGAAATCGGTCAGTTAACACACATCTACTAATTTCTATATGGTGAAAGGCACATAGCACACTATATATGTGGTAGGAAACAATTCAGTGTAAATATGCTTTCATTTGAGGCGAATGAAGTCTGTTTTCACGTTAGTTACACACACACACACACACACACACACACACACACACACACACACACACACACACACACACACACACACACACACACACACCCAACGGCTCTGGTCTAAATTTTGACCACAGACACACAAGAGCGCAGCGCGGATCATATGCGCGAGTCGGCGCAGACAACAAACAAATCGACCCATTTTAATTCTGCACAGAATGCTGCATTTTAAAGCGATATGGAGGAGATTATGATGATAAACGTTTAGAGGAAACTGACTTTACCAAACAGAAAGGTCCACTCTTGCGCTCTAGTCAAACTGTATATTAATGAAACCCTATTGGCTGTTTCAAAAAAGGGGAGGAGCTGCTAACAGCTGGAGCCGTTTCAGGGGAAATCACGTCAACACATTGAATAATGCGGCGCGATCCAAAGCACTTCTGTGGGGCTTTAAGAATGACTTCAGTGCCGTTCTCTTCTCAGAGAAAAGCTTAACTCAAGTCTTCCAGAGTCGCGGTCAAAGCTGATTCGACAGAGCGCCGTTCGCCAGTTTCTGTGTTTAGTAGAAGCACGCAAACGCAACTCGGCCGTCATTATGTTAAGCCCCGCCCACCGACTCTATACACGATGTGATTGGGCCGTCCAGAGTTTAGTTTTTACAGCTCAGAAGGGTATTGAGAGTTGCTAGACGACACTCGTGGCAGATTAGATTTGCTGCCGCTAGGGTGCGTCTAGATTTCTAGCCTAAAAATTTCTTACATTAAGAAACAATTAATAGACAAGTAAAAATTGTCTTGTTTTGGGGGGAAAATAACTCAAAATGAAGAAAGTTTTTGCTTAAAATAAGATAAAGAATCTGCCAATGGGGTAACAAAAATTATGAATAACTTTGTTTTAAGATTATTTTTCTCACCCCATTGGCAGATTATTTATCTTATTTTAAGCAAAAACTCTCTTCATTTTGAGTTATTTTCCCCAAAACAAGACAATTACTTTTGCTTGTCTAGTAAATACTTCTTGTTTTAAGAATGTTTAGATGTTTGGACTCGAAACAAGACAAAAATACTGAGGAAGAAGAGCATTTTTTGCAGTGAACCTTTTAGGGGTCCCAAAGACGTAGCGCCGATAGAACCTTTTCTTCTAAGAGTGATTGTGACGAGCCCAGATCAAGTTCATACTGCAGGTTGTGTTGCTTTTTGTGCGACGTTGCCGCGTTTTGAGGTCAGAATCAGAATAGGCGAACCTGCTGACCTTGGATTTGCAGCTCAACCTTTTTTTCCTTCTCCTCCTATCACATATGTTATCATTGCCGACCAGACGGATGCGACTGGATTGAAACTCTCAGTCTGCTGTGTGAGTTTGTAGGAGTAAATAAGTGAGCATTGATATCCTTACGGCTGGTCAGGAAGATGATCTCTTATCTCTTTCTCTCATCGGAGCCACTGTGATCCACCCCAAATCTTTCTATAGTCACGACCTCAGTCTAGATTTAGACTTGTGTACTGATGCCATAGAATTAACCCCCCTGTAGTGATTTGTTTGCTGTGATTTATAATGTTTGTATTATTATTTATAAATGCACGAAATCCGCAGACTTGGCAGTGCAGTTGAGTTCTGTTGACATTTGACAACTAACGCTATGCGTCGCTCCTTTGCTCTGATTGGTTGTTAGTCTGTCCAATCGAGGTCTTTTCTGGTTCTGTAATGTATTGTTACCATTCTTTAACACATTGCTAATATGTTTCTAGCATGGATTAGCACATTGCTAGCATGTTTTATCATGTTTTGTTAGCATGGTTAACATGTTTCTAGCATGATTTAACATGTGGTTAACATGTTTCTAGCATGGATTAGCACATTGCTAGCATGTTTTAACATGTTTTGTTAGCATGGTTAACATGTTTCTAGCATGATTTAACATGTGGTTAACATGTTTCTAGCATGGATTAGCACATTGCTAGCATGTTTTAACATGTTTTGTTAGCATGGTTAACATGTTTCTAGCATGCTTTAACATATTTCTAACACGAATTAACACATTGTTGGCATTTTTTTAGCTTGTTGTTTGCATTCTTTAACACATTGCTAATACGTTTCTCTAACTTGATTCTAACATGTCGCTGACATGTTTCTAGCATGAATTAGCACATTGATAGCGTGTTTAACATGTTGCTACTTTACTTACTTTACTTTACTTTATTTATAAAAAGGACCATGTACAATTTTTAACATAAATGTTTCCATTTCATGTATTGTACCGGACTTAGCTCAAAGCTAATTTTCACCCGCAGTCCTTTGGCAGATCAACATAAACAATAAAATAACATAAATAATACATATATACACCATAAAAAATATACATACTGTCAAGACAAACAATTTAACAGCAACCATGTCAATGTTTACAAAGCTGATTACATTTAAAAAAAGATTTCAACTGCATTTTAAAACATGGCTAACATTTTTTACCATAAATGGTTTATGGTTTACCATAGCATTGGATTAGCATATTTCTAGCATGATTTAACATGTTTTGATAGCATTGGTTTACATTTTTCTAGCATTATTTAATACATTAGCATGATTTAACATATAATATGAATTAGCACATTGTTAGCATGTTTTAACATGTTTTGCTAGCCTGGTTTGCATGTTTCTGGCATGATTCAACACATTATCATGATTTAACACATTAGCATGATTTAACATATAATATGAATTAGCACATTGTTAGCATGTTTTAACATGTTTTGCTAGTCTGGTTTGCATGTTTCTGGCATGATTCAACACATTAGCATGATTTAACACATTTCTAATATGAATTAACACATTGTTGGCATTTTTTATGTGTGTTAGCATTCTTTAACACATTGCTAATACGTTTCAAGCATGATTTAACATGTCGTTAACATGTTTCTAGCATAGATTAGCACATTGCTAGCATGGCTTACATGTTTCTGGCATGATTTAAGCATATTTCTAATAGGTTTTTTCTAATTGGTTTTCCCATTTGTATTTTTCAAAGCACCTTTTTCCTTTTTTTCTCCCCGGAGACGATGTTTGTTTTTCCAGGAGCAGCAAAAGATAATCATTCCTGAACACACTTGTCAAAATCAGTGGCGATGTTGAATCTGAAGCGCATGTATTGAGCTTGTTGGTGTTCCTCAACACCTCCTGCAGATATGAAGGCTGTTAGACATGTTTGTTGGTTAATTGTGCTGGTGAAATCTGGCAGAAACAGCTGGACTCGGAACACGTCCTGTAGTTTGGCTCCAGAACGAGGCAGGAATAATTTCGTGCTCTGATTGCTGACGGCTTAAACAACTAGATGGACTGATGCTATAAAAAGTATTGATTGAGTGATACATCATTATTTTAGAGCCCACTTTGTCACCATTCACTTTTAATGAGTATTATTTTCATGTTAGCTCAAACTTGTGGTGAAATGATGGCAGCATTTCTGTTATGTTTTGAAAACTATAAAGTACGCATTTTATATATAAGTACACTTAGTATTGCTGACATAATGATCCTTGTATCAACTTAAAGGATTAGTTTACTTTTAAATAAACTTTTGCTGATAGTTTACTCACCCTCATGTCATCCCAGATGTCCGTGTCTTTCTTTAGTGGAAAATACATTTTTCTCCATATAATGGACTTCAATTGGAAAAAAACGGTTCAAGGTCCAAATGAAAGTTTCAGTGCAGCTTTAAATGACACCAGATGATGAATAAGGGTCTTATCTAGCCAAACCATCACTCATTTAAACACAAAATAATAACGTTTAAGTTTTATAAGCACAAATGTTGGCCTTGCTCTGTTCTGTGATGCGCGTTCGTTATGCTGAAAAGGTCACTATTCTGGCACGCGTTAGCACATTTCTAGCATGTTTTAACTTGTTCTCTAGCATGGTTTACACATTGTTTGCATGTTTCTCGTGTGATTTAACACTATTCTAGCATGCGTTAGCAGATTTCTAGCATGTTTTAACTTGTTCTCTAGCATGGTTTACACATTGTTTGCATGTTTCTCGTGTGATTTAACACTATTCTAGCATACGTTAGCAGATTTCTAGCATGTTTTAACTTGTTCTCTAGCATGGTTTACACATTGTTTGCATGTTTCTCGTGTGATTTAACACTATTCTAGCATGCGTTAGCAGATTTCTAGCATGTTTTAACTTGTTCTCTAACATGGTTTACACATTGTTTGCATGTTTCTGGTGTGATTTGACATTTTTCTAGCATGCGTTAGCACATTTCTAGCATGTTTTATTTTTTTTCTCTAGCATGGTTTACACATTGTTTGCATGTTTCTCGTGTGATTTAACACTATTCTAGCATGCGTTAGCAGATTTCTAGCATGTTTTAACTTGTTCTCTAGCATGGTTTACACATTGTTTGCATGTTTCTCGTGTGATTTAACACTATTCTAGCATGCGTTAGCACATTTCTAGCATGTTTTAACTTGTTCTCTAGCATGGTTTACACATTGTTTGCATGTTTCTCGTGTGATTTAACACTATTCTAGCATGCGTTAGCAGATTTCTAGCATGTTTTAACTTGTTCTCTAACATGGTTTACACATTGTTTGCATGTTTCTGGTGTGATTTGACATTTTTCTAGCATGCGTTAGCACATTTCTAGCATGTTTTATTTTTTTTCTCTAACATGGTTTACACATTGTTTGCATGTTTCTAGCGTGATTTAACATTATTCTAGCATGCGTTAGCACATTTTTGGCATGTTTTAAACTGTTCTCTAACATGGTTTACACATTGTATGTTTCTGGTGTGATTTGACATTTTTCTAGCATGCGTTAGCACATTTCTAGCATGTTTTATTTTTTTTCTCTAACATGGTTTACACATTGTTTGCATGTTTCTGGTGTGATTTGACATTTTTCTAGCATGCGTTAGCACATTTCTAGCATGTTTTATTTTTTTTCTCTAACATGGTTTACACATTGTTTGCATGTTTCTAGCGTGATTTAACATTATTCTAGCATGCGTTAGCACATTTTTGGCATGTTTTAAACTGTTCTCTAACATGGTTTACACATTGTATGTTTCTGGTGTGATTTGACATTATTCTAGCACGCGTTAGCACATTTCTAGCATGTTTTAAACTGTTCTCTAACATGGTTTACACATTGTTTGCATGTTTCTCGTGTGATTTGACATTTTTCTAGCATGCGTTAGCGCATTTCTAGCATGTTTTATTTTTTTTCTCTAACATGGTTTACACATTGTTTGCATGTTTCTGGTGTGATTTGACATTTTTCTAGCATGCGTTAGCACATTTCTAGCATGTTTTAACTTGTTCTCTAACATGGTTTACACATTGTTTGCATGTTTCTGGTGTGATTTAAAATTATTCTGGCACACGTTAGCACATTTCTAGCATGTTTTGAACTGTTCTCTAACATGGTTTACACATTGTTTGCATGTTTCTGGTGTGATTTAAAATTATTCTAGCACGCGTTAGCACATTTCTAGCATGTTTTAAAACAGCTCTTGACTCAGAGCGGTTCTGTTCAGACGCTGCGCTTCATCACTGCACGAGCTGTGAGTTTAACGCGCGTTTTTACACTAATAATATCTGATTATAGCATAGCTTTCTGCCCACCCAATTAGACTAGTAAAGTATGCTAATGATTAAAAAAGGAGGCGCGGAGGCTTCAGTTTCTGAGAGGGATACTGCAGGCTTGGCTGAAATCACGTGACTGGCGATCCGAATCATGAATCGATTCACTGACTCATAACGGTTCGAAGCTTTGTTCTGAAATCGGCCATCACTATATAAGTCGTTATTTAGTGTTTTTTGCGCACTAACTCTATTCTGGCCTCTTCATCAATGATTGTAGAGCCGCTGTAGTGAGATGGGCTTTGTAGCGACGTCTTTAGTGCCTTTATGGGTCTTGAGAGAGGAAATGACATTGGTGTCAATGAAGGCCTTTCTGAGCCATCGGATTTCAACACTAATATCTTCATCTGTGTGTGAAGATGAGCGGAGGTCTGACGGCTGGCCAACCACAGGAGGAATTCATCACACAATGCACATTTTTTGGTGAGCTAACCCTTTAATGCTGCTTAAGTAACACGTATACCGTGGGGTTGAAGACAGTTATTGTTGTTCATTGTGTTTAATACTTTAAATATCAAACTTTTGGACCTCAAATAAGTTACGCTGGGCTTATTTATGAGTTGAAATCTGCCAGCGATGCAGAGTTGATGATCTGCTGTATTCTGCAGAAATCAGGGCAGGCGATCCCCAGTGGTGTGTTGTTGTTGCTGCTTTTTAAAATTTAATTTAATAATTATAATTCATGGAGTTATACTAGCATGCCCTGCATGTCAAACATCATAAGCTAACATTCAGTGTGAATTCATATTTTATTGCTATTATGACATCAATTCAATTAAAATGATAGCTCTTTATAGAATTATTATTATTATTATATGTAATACAGATCAGTGTTGCTTTAGTTTTAGTTTATAATGTTTTTTATTAACTTTGATGGTTTTTAGTTTTAATTTAGACTTTTGTCATTTTCAAACTTTCTGGTCTGGCTTTCTCAAGCCTACTCAACTTTTTATTTTAGTTTTAGTTGGCCAGTTTTTATTCATTTAATCATTTTGGATATGCATAAATCATGCTAGAAACACATTAGGAATGCTAACAACACGTTAAAACATTTCAGCAATGTATTAATTCATATTAGAAATGTTAAATCATGCTAGAAACATTTAAACCATGCTAACATGTTAAAACATGCTAGCATTGTGTGTTAATTAATGCTAGAGAAATGCTAGCAAAATGGTTATTCATGCTAGACGCATGCTAGCAATGTGTTAATTCTTGCTAGCCAAATGCTAAAACATGTTAACAGTATGCTAGAAAAATGCAAGCAATGTGCTAATTAATGTTAGAAACATGTTAGCGATGTTTAAAATAATGCTAGATTCTTATTAGCAATGTGTTAAAGAATGTTAACAAGACGTTAAAACATGCCAACAATGTGTTAAATCATATTAGAAATATGTTAAATCATGCTAGAAACATGTAAACCATGTTGGAAACCTGTTAAACATGCTAGCATTGTGTACTAATTCATGCTATAAAAATGCTAGCGAAATGGTAAATCATGATAGAAACATGCTAGCAATCTGTTAATTCATGTTAGCTAAATTTTAAAACCTGTTAACAGTATGTTAAACCATGCTAGAAACAGGCTAGGAATGTGCTAATCCATGTTAGAAACATTAGTGACGTGTTAAATCATATTAGAAATGTATTAGCAAAATGTGTTAAAGAATGCTAACAACACATTAAAACATTCCAGCAATGTGTTAATTCATATTAGAAATGTGTTAAATCATGCTAGAAACATGGTATAGCATGCTAGCACTGTGTGCTAATTCATGCTAGAAAAATGTTAAAACCTGCTGGCAGAATGTTAAACCATGCTAAAAACATGCTAGCAATGATTCTAATTCATGTTAGAAACATGTTAGCGACATGTTAAATCCCGTTAGAAACGTATTAGCAATGTGTTAAAAATGTTACCTACACGTTAAACATGCCAGCAATGTACTAATACTTATTAGAAATGTGTTCAAAAATTGTAATGTGTTAAATCATGCTAGAAACATGTTAACCATGATAGCAACATGTTAAAACATGCTACAAACATGTTAAAGCATGCTAGAATTGTGTACTAATTCATGCTAGAAAAAACCCAACTTTTTACACTGTAATTATATATTTAAGTAATGATGAGAATTATTTGACTACATGTACTATAGGGTTATGGTTAGGATGAGGGTTTGGTTAGGCTTAGTTGCATGTAATTATGCATAATGTATAGCTATTACTGTAGTGCATGCATGTAAGAAGGACACAATAAAGTGTTAGTGTTGCATGCATTACTCAGGATAATGTACAGTCAGATGGCCTTCACCGCAGAATAAACTCCTTCAGGACGATCAGAGACCCATCTCGATGGTTTATTTTGCAGTAATGATGTCTGACTGTACATTCTCTTTAATTATGAATAGCTGCTTGCTTTGAATGCACCACGATTGGCACTATGCCCTGGGAGCTCCTCAGCCCAAGACGGCCCTGATATGGCAAGCCGTTTAAACATTTAATCCTTAAGACATACTAGTACCTATTTGTATGCTACAAGTACTTACTTATTAGACACTAGTACTTATTAATTAGCTACTAGTACTAATTAATTAAACATTCATACTTATTCAATAGATACTATTACTCATTCAATAGACACTAGTACTCCTTCAATAGGCACTAGTACTCATTCAGTAGACACTAGTACTCATTCAATAGATACTAGTACTCATTCAATATACACTAGTACTCATTCAATAGATACTAGTACTCATTCAATATACACTAGTACTCATTCAATATACACTAGTACTCATTCAGTAGACACTAGTACTCATTCAATAGACACTAGTACTCATTCAAAAGACACTAGTACTCATTCAAAAGACACTAGTACTCATTCAATAGATACTAGTACTCATTCAATATACACTAGTACTCATTCAAAAGACACTAGTACTCATTCAAAAGACACTAGTACTCATTCAATAGACACTAGTACTCATTCAAAAGACACTAGTACTCATTCAGTAGACACTAGTACTCATTCAATAGACACTAGTACTCATTCATTAGACACTAGTACTCATTCAAAAGACACTAGTACTCATTCAAAAGACACTAGTACTCATTCAATAGACACTACTACTCATTCAATAGACACTAGTACTCATTCAAAAGACACTAGTACTCATTCAATAGATACTAGTACTCATTCAATATACACTAGTACTCATTCAAAAGACACTAGTACTCATTCAATAGGCACTAGTACTCATTCAAAAGACACTAGTACTCATTCAGTAGACACTAGTACTCATTCAATAGACACTAGTACTCATTCAATAGACACTAGTACTCATTCAATAGACACTAGTACTCATTCAGTAGACACTAGTACTCATTCAGTAGACACTAGTACTCATTCAGTAGACACTAGTACTCATTCAGTAGACAATAGTACTCATTCAGTAGACACTAGTACTCATTCAATAGACACTAGTACTCATTCAGTAGACACTAGTACTCATTCAGTAGACACTAGTACTCATTCAATAGACACTAGTACTCATTCAATAGACACTAGTACTCATTCAATAGGCACTAGTACTCATTCAAAATACACTAGTACTCATTCAATAGACACTCGTACTCATTCAAAAGACACTAGTACTCATTCAATATACACTAGTACTCATTCAATATACACTAGTACTCATTCAAAAGACACTAGTACTCATTCAGTAGACACTAGTACTCATTCAATAGATACTAGTACTCATTCAATATACACTAGTACTCATTCAATAGGCACCAGTACTCATTCAAAAGATACTAGTACTCATTCAGTAGATACTAGTACTCATTCAAAAGACACTAGTACTCATTCAGTAGACACTAGTACTCATTCAATAGACACTAGTACTCATTCAATATACAATAGTACTCATTCAAAAGACACTAGTACTCATTCAGTAGACACTAGTACTCATTCAATAGACACTAGTACTCATTCAATAGATACTAGTACTCATTCAAAAGACACTAGTACTCATTCAATAGGCACTAGTACTCATTCAAAAGATACTAGTACTCATTCAAAAGATACTAGTACTCATTCAAAAGACACTAGTACTCATTCAGTAAACACTAGTACTCATTCAGTAAACACTAGTACTCATTCAATAGACGCTAGTACTCATTCAATAGACACTAGTACTCATTCAGTAGACACTAGTACTCATTCAGTAGACACTAGTTCTCATTCAAAAGACACTAGTACTCATTCAGTATACACTAGTACTCATTCAATGTACACTAGTACTCATTCAATAGACACTAGTACTCATTCAATATACACTAGTACTCATTCAAAAGACACTAGTACTCATTCAAAAGCCACTAGTACTCATTCAATAGACACTAGTACTCATTCAAAAGATACTAGTACTCATTCAAAAGACACTAGTACTCATTCAGTAAACACTAGTACTCATTCAATAGACGCTAGTACTCATTCAATAGACACTAGTACTCATTCAGTAGACACTAGTACTCATTCAGTAGACACTAGTACTCATTCAAAAGACACTAGTACTCATTCAATATACACTAGTACTCATTCAATGTACACTAGTACTCATTCAATAGACACTAGTACTCATTCAATAGACACTAGTACTCATTCAATATACACTAGTACTCATTCAAAAGACACTAGTACTCATTCAATATACACTAGTACTCATTCAATGTACACTAGTACTCATTCAATAGACACTAGTACTCATTCAATATACACTAGTACTCATTCAATATACACTAGTACTCATTCAAAAGACACTAGTACTCATTCAATATACACTAGTACTCATTCAATGTACACTAGTACTCATTCAATGTACACTAGTACTCATTCAATAGACACTAGTACTCATTCAATAGACACTAGTACTCATTCAATATACACTAGTACTCATTCAAAAGACACTAGTACTCATTCAATATACACTAGTACTCATTCAATGTACACTAGTACTCATTCAATAGACACTAGTACTCATTCAATATACACTAGTACTCATTCAATGTACACTAGTACTCATTCAGTAGACACTAGTACTCATTCAGTAGACACTAGTACTCATTCAGTAGACACTAGTACTCATTCAATAGATACTAGTACTCATTCAATATACACTAGTACTCATTCAATAGACACTAGTACTTATTCAGTAGACACTAGTACTCATTCAGTAGACACTAGTACTCATTCAAAAGACACTAGTACTCATTCAGTAGACACTAGTACTCATTCAGTAGATACTAGTACTCATTCAATATACACTAGTACTCATTCAATAGATACTTGCACTCATTCAATAGACACTAGTACTCATTCAATGGACACTAGTACTCATTCAGTAGATACTAGTACTCATTCAGTAGATACTAGTACTCATTCAATAGATACTAGTACTCATTCAAAAGACACTAGTACTCATTCAGTAGACACTAGTACTCATTCAATAGACACTAGTACTCATTCAATATACACTAGTACTCATTCAATGGACACTAGTACTCATTCAGTAGATACTAGTTCTCATTCAATAGATACTTGCACTCATTCAATAGACACTAGTACTCATTCAATGGACACTAGTACTCATTCAGTAGATACTAGTACTCATTCAATAGATACTAGTACTCATTCAAAAGACACTAGTACTCATTCAGTAGACACTAGTACTCATTCAATAGATACTAGTACTCATTCAATAGACACTAGTATTCATTCAATAGACCCTAGTACTCATTCAACAAAAGCTAGTCACAACTGCTTAAATTTTCATGTTATGACTAGTCAGAATGGCCACTGTAGAGTTCAATAAAACCCTTACTAGTCACATTTGGAATAAGTACTAGTACTTTTTCGCGTTGCTGCGTTCATTTCATCAGTTTTGCTGCGTTCATCAGATTTCATTAGGTGGAAAGCACTAATTGCTAATGGGGGTGTTTTCAGAGCACCCCCGTTTCACAGGTAGCAGTCTGTCTTCAGGACACCCCCTTGTTTTCACTTCTTTTGGTTTAGCCCAACCCACTGGAGAAGAAAGACCGATTAAAGTAGGCTACTTTGCTGTATATTATCTATTTAATTGTGAGAGCGTTTTCCTAGTCCTCTTCTACATGTCAACAAAGACATCACTAGTTGACAACATAGTACAATATTTTGGGAAATCATAGGCTAATATATTGCACATATGCATTTGATGCAACACCGTCAGAAACTCATTTCAGCGCAAAATCAGGTCAAAAACAATTTAATATACTGCAAATAGCCTAATAGTTTTTTATGTTTATATATAATTTATTTAGGCAGACAACAACCCTACCAAGTACTGCGCACAGTGTGCAGCTAAATGAATTTAACTTTTTTTTCCCCTAGATTTTCCAAGATTTTCTTTGGTTGATTACAGCCTTAATAAATAAATTCTAGTATCTAATAAATTATGACTACTTTCTACAAAATAAGAACTAGTAGCATAACAATTAGTTTTAAGGAGTAAATGTTAAGGCTGCTTGCCATATCTCTGAAAGCATCGAGTCTTTTGAGTTATGCGAAGCCGTTCCCATGTCGGGACTTGTGACGGAGCGCAGCACTTTTTAACGAAGACACATCTCAGTGCTAATTGTGAGGATCAAAGCTCAACAGAACTCACTCAGACAAGGAAATCTGAGAGCTGTGATAAAGCGCTTTCAATTACTGCTGCACTTCATCTTGAATTTATTTACTCGCACACATGGATATTTGGCTCTCTGTTCCGGCAATCAAAGCCAAAGAAGCCAAAATAATTGCACATTGTTCATAATTATCAATCTGACGACCCAATGCGATGCAAATGCCACACTTAATCATGTAAGATCATATTGCATGACACTTGCAGCTGATTTTTCTATAATCCTCCTTTTCTTACTGTCAATTGGTGCTTGTCTGATGGTACATGAGCGACTTGAGCTCTGGCTGCTTTTCCCGAAACCTACTTAACGCTACTTGGTTCTTAAGTTAAACCTAAGAGATAGTTCACCCAAAAATGAGTGTGATGTTTATCTGCTGACCCCCAGGGCATCTGAGATGTATTTCTTCTGTCAAACACAAATTAAGATTTTTAACTCAACCGTTGCACGTATAATGCATGTCAATGGGGTGTAATTCTATAAGAGTATAAAACACACAGACATACGAATCCATATTGAACCCTGTGGCTTGTGGAGACACATTGATGTCTTAAGACACGAAACGATCAGTTTCTGAGAGAAACACAACAGTATTTGTGTTATTTTTTTACCTCATATCAGACGAATCTCATCTAGTGTTCCCATCGCCATTACTTCCACTAAAGAAGGTCAAAATACTGCTGTGATCATAGATATATTTACATAGATGCCTCATTCGACCGATCCACGCTGACACTAATGAGGAATCTATATATAATATATATATATATATATATATATTAGGGGTGTAACGGTTCACAAAATTCACGGTTCGGTTCGATACGATACACTGGTGTCACGGTTCGGTTCGGTACGGTTCGGTATGTTTTAGATACAGCAAAAAGAAAAAATTGGCAGATAAATTACCTTTTTTGATTATTTTTTTATTAAAACTAACAAAGTATGATTTTTTTTTTTTTTACATTGAACAATGATGGAGTTATACTTTACCCATCTTCTATGTAGTTACAGAAATAAGACATTAGCTCTTTACATTAGCTCTCTCCACACTTTTTTCACACACTACTGCTTGTGTCATCCCTTTGGCCAAATCCTCAACAGGTGTGACTCTCAAGGGGGCGTGTCTGAAGAACGTGGCTGTTCAGCTCCCATTCATAATGTAATGTGCCGTTACAGTCAGGTAGCTTTGTGTAGCCCTTGACGTCCAGCCGTCTGTTGTCAGACCAACCGCTGTTGCTTTGGCCAATTGGTTCTCTGTTTGTGCTTTTGTTTTTTGGGACAAAGCTGGCTGAAATGGGCTCGTGAAGGAACATTGTAACGGGGCTCAATTAGCATGTTCTTAAAACTCCGTCTGCAGTGCGTTTTGCGCTGCGTATGCGTATTCGTATTCAAATATGCTGCGTTTGCAGTCCGCCACCGTTAACATGGGTACGGAAAAAATACGCACCGCATAGACTACGCACTGCAGACAGAGTTTGTGTGAAACGGGCGTTAGGTCTCATATCAGCGGCTATAAATGGGCCACTCGCCGCGGTGATGTCTTTTTCCATTTGAATAAGTTGGAAATGTCTGTCTTAATGCTGCGGGGATAGTTTGTGGCTGTTTCTCCTTTTTTTCGTCTTGTTGTCGGCGTAAATGAGTTGACATGACATTAATTATTCCCGCTGCTGTACCATCATGTAGCAAATGCGACATACCGTTGTTTTTTTATCCTTGCCAACACCATCATAGCTTACAAAGAATCCAAAGTTCACCCAAACACCAGACCTGTTGGTTATTGGAGGATCTTCTATTTCTGGTCTGTTAAACGCGATAGCCATTTTGCCACGAGCATTCAGCGCGTAGCCTACTGAGTAAGCGAGCACCTGACTGAGCAGCCTAAAATAATTGTTTTTTTTTTTTTTCACTTCGGCGGTGTCAGGGGCATTGCCTGTTATGTCGTTTTGATTATTGTTGAACGCATGTTATTATATTTCACACACTTTTTTTTATTTTTCCAAGTCTAATTAATTAGTCCAAGAACCGTTCGGTACATAATGCGTACCGAACCGAAAGCCTCGTACCGAACGGTTCAATACGAATACGCGTATCGTTACACCCCTAATATATATATATATATATATATAGTTACTTTGAAAACGTAATCTGATTACCGATTACTCCTTTAAAAAGTAACTTTGTTACTTTACAGATTACTTGATTTTAAAAGTAACTAAATAAGATTACAAGTTACTTTATTAGTAACATTCAGCAGTTTCCAACACCCCTGCCGCCTCAACAGAGATGACGACCGTTTCTGCCAACACTCACTTTATTGGAAGTGCATTTTTAACAGTAACGTCAACAATGCATCTCCTGACATTTTAAGTTGAAATTGAAAAATATTTCCTGAAAAAATATTCTTCCTGATACGCAAGAAGAAAGGAAAAATATGTTCTTTATTTTTTTACTAAGGAAAATGACTAAAATAGTAACTCACGGTGACATGGATAAGTTAATAATACAATTGTCATTAAACTGATGGCTGTTAGCTTTTTAATTATATTACCGAAAGGTAGGCTACATCAGCTGGCAAACCATTATGGAGTCTATTTAACAGGAATGCACTGCAAAAATGCTCTTCTTACTCGGATCCACGGTCCGCGGATCCGTTAGGTGTTTGTGCACTAATATCATCCGTGAAAACTTCAGTCCCCAGAAATACATTTCGCCTGCCACAGCTGCCAATTCAGCAGCTTTTAGATCCGAGACAACATTATCGGGAAATCCAGCAATTATATAGTATCTTAAAGGGGCGGCTGCATGCGATGTCACTTTTTAACTTTAGTTAGTGTGTAATGTCGCTGCTTGAGCATAAACAGTCTCTGTAAAGTTACAGCGCTGAAAGTTTAATGCAAACGGAGATATTGTCTTTTAAAGTTACGGCAGTTTATTGCCTACAAAAATGGCCGGTTTGGACTACAACAAGCTTCTTCCTGGGTTGGTGACATCATAAACCCTCGCTAGTCTCCGCAGATGTGACTTCTGCCCGTAATGGGAAGGGGCGTGGCTTCTGGACAAACTGTGCTTGGCACATCAGCCAATAAAAACACAGGAAACTACATTTGGCCATCTAACCAATCTAAGACCATAGAGACAGAGCGTATTTAGGCCACGCCCACCCAGAGGGGGAAAACAATCCAACGCTTTCCATTGACTTTGTATTGCGTGAGGCTACCTCCTTGCCATTTCGGACTTATTAAAAAAAGCAGAACGATTTCTAAAAGATGATATGTGACAAGGTGTACAGTAAACAGGCCAAAAACACATACCTACGTTTTTATAAGCTGTTGACCCCAAAAAACGAGCATTTAAGGAGATAAAAATGGATACAGGCAATAAGAAGTGAAGCTTCGGCTGGAAGAATGGGTCAATTTTGGGATCCTGACACTCAGTATGTCTCAGTATGTCTACGTGTGCAGTAAACATGTTGTCAAATACCCAAATGTCAGTTTTATATATTATATTTCCTGTCGCTGATTACTTTCCCATCCAGTGGGCGTAGTTCTCAGTGTAATCTTGCATGTCGCGCTCTGTCTTAATTGCCTGTATCCACTTTTATGTCTTTAAAAGCTTGTTTTTTGGGTCAGCAGCTTATAAATACATCTGGGTTCTTGGGTTCTGGGTTCTTTAGCTTGTTTTCTGTACACCTTGTCACATATCAGCTTTTAACATTGTTAGATTTTTTTTAATAAGTCAGAAATAATGAGGTCGCTTCCCGCAATAGAAAGTCAATGGAGACGGTTGGTTTGTTTTCCCCCCGGTGGGCGTGGCTTCAGATTATGACACGTGTCGCTCTGTCTCCATTGCGTTTTTCAGAGGGAGGGGCTTCATAGAAGCTGGAAGCAAACGAGCCGTTCAAAGGACAGACAGCGGTGTGGAATAAAGGGGGGATAGGAAAAAAAAGGAGTATTAAGACATGTTATACTGCACCTCATAAACACAACCAAGCCTAGAAAAACCACTGAATTACCCCTTTAAGATTTTGGTTATGATTGCTAACGTTGGCCTCCAGCGGGAGTTCTTCTCTCTATCAGAGTCACGGTTTATGAGCTCCTGAAACGCCTCCATTGTAGTCAGTATTCCTCATTATAATAATTAATATGCAGAATAGCTGACCAATCAGAGCACAGTGTGCTTTCAGGAGGAGGGGCTTCATAGAGACAGGAACTAAACAGAGTTACTGACAGACTGGGAAGAGAGGAGCCGCACCAATGGAGAATATGAGGAATAATTCGTGCAAACCTGTTCTAGTAAATGATAAACAAGACTAACAGGTCCCCTTTAAGTGAAGCCCTGAGCTCTAATGCTAATGATTGCAATACTTTATCTGGAAAAGGAGTAATATAAAGGTCTGACCAAAGAGTGAAGCGCTGAGGTCTGTGGGCAGCTGCATGTTTTCTCTCATTCACTCGCTCGTTCATGCATTCATTTGTTTGTGTATTCATTCATTTGTGCAGTCATTTGTTCATTGTTTTGTTTGTTCATGTGTGCATTCATTCATTCATTCATTCATTCATTCATTCATTCATTCATTCATTCATTCATTCATTCATTCATTCCTGCGTTTAATTTGTGCCATTCATTCATTCTTTCATTCATGCATTCATTTGCACCTGCGTTTGTGCATTAATTGGTTCATTCATTCATTCTTTCATTCATTCTTTCATTTGCACCTGCATTCGTGCATTAATTGGTTCATTCATTCATTCATTCATTCATTCTTTCATTCATGCATTCATTTGCACCTGCTTTCGTGCATTAATTGTTTCATTCATTCATTCATTCATTCATTCATTCATTCATTCATGCGTTCATTCATGCATTCATTCATTTGTTTGTTCCTTCCTTCATTCATTCATGCATTCATTCATTCGTTTGTTTGTTCGTTCGTTCATTCATTCAAGCGTTCATTCATTAATTTATTTATTCATGCATTCATTAATTCATTTGTTCGTTCATTCATTAATTCGTCCGTTCACTCGTGCATTCATTCGTTCATTCGTATTCACTCATTCATTCATACATTCATTCATTTATTCATTAATTAAGTCTGTCATTCATTCATTCATGCATTCGTTCGTTCATTCATTCAGTCATTCATTCATTCATTCGTTCATGCATTCCTTCGTGCGTTCATTTATGGATTTGTACCGTAATGCATGGCGTGATTGTTTGTTTGTTCGTTCGTTCGTTCATTCATGCGTTCGTTCGTTCGTTCATTCATGCGTTCGTTCGTTCATTCATTCATGGATTTGTACCGACCGTAATGTATGCCGTGATTGTTCATGAGAAGGCTGTTGTGAGAGACGTCATGCTGCAGGACTGCTGAGTGAAACTTAAACAATTTCATTGCAAAGGCAATTAATCATCTGTCAGTGAGCGTCACACTAAGACTGCCTTTGAAATGAATGTTTTCTGCTCACTGAAATTAGTCTTAGATGGCAAAATCAAGACCCAGTGTGCACCTGGCTTAAATCGGAAGAAATATTAACTCCAAGGCCGACAAACGCAGCGCTCTAAATGCATTACAGACGAGCCGCTCGAAAGGAGAGCCGGTCTGCATTGTCCCGGTAAACTGCTGACTCCATGCTGTCCTACATAGGCCCTAAATGCTCCAGATTAGTCCCAAATATGAAGTGCAGCTTAAGACTTATCATTGACACTGTAATGAAAACGTTTCCCTTCCAGCAGAGGTTTTTCTACACTCTCTCCAGTCACTATCGCACTTACTCGTGTCAGTAATATTAAATTACAGTAATGCTAATATATACAAAGTTTTTGATGGCACCAACACTGAAAAAGATTATTTTTACCGCTTGTTCAAATTGCTTCATTAAAATGAGCTAAAGCAACACAATTGCTATACAGTTGACTTAATTTGATTTTGTTCAATCAATTTAAATATAAGTCAAACTGAAGTTTGAACTGGCTAAATCAAGAGAGTAAATGTTGTTATTTTATATTTAAAAGTGTAATTTTATGTATTTTTGATCAAGATGAGAGGCTGAGACTTGATCGTGTTTTAAAGTGTTTAATGTTCATTAAGTTGGAACTATTTAAATCACAGTGTGTTGCCGTTGTGGAGAAGAGTGGACATTTGCTTACGCTGTGATTAAAACCACATAACGGCTTTGCTGAAGGAGCTTTAAATGCTTTACATTTAAGATCCTAATGTGTGTTATTGCTAGCTAAACGTTTGTCAACTAGCTAGTGCAGTTTTATAATTCAGGCGTGTAACATTAAAGTATATGAAACTGAAGTGGAGGAATGAATATATGATTTTTGAAGGCCTGAATCATGTCAGGGAGTCGTATAAATTTACCTTGAAACAACTTAATTGATGATCACTCAAAATGTGTTCATTCCATGATGTTTAAGTTACATAAACAAATTATGTTTAAATGAATCGATTCGTGTGGGACCGATGTACACAATTAAACGACCTACCCCCTTGTTATCTCGTTATTGGTTTCATTTGTCCAACATCTGTTCCCTCGTGATTTCTTCCCTTCTTAGGCCTTGTCCACACGAACGCGGGTATTTTTATAACCGTGACTTTTTTTTTTAACACGGTTCGGCCGTTCGTCCACACGGAAACCAACCCGATCACACATAAATGCATATAAATAATAAGAGTGTGCAGTGTGGTAGAAAGTATACGGCAAAACTCATTTTGGCGTGCATATGATACGCACTTTATGGCGTATATGACACGCTCTTGGGTAGGTTTAGGGTAGTGGGGTGGGGTGGGGGGTTCGTATGTATAATACGCCATAAAGTGCGTATCATATGCACGCAAAAATGAGTTTTGGCGTATACATTCCACGACATTGCACACTCCTACTATTTATACGTATTTTTCGTGAGATCCGGCTGCGGAAACGCAGTATCAGGTCACTAAAACCAAACATTTTTGAAAACCCCTGCCAGGGTGAGGATCTTCAGAAACGCCGGTTGCAGCGTTGTCGTGTGGACAGTAAAACGGGCGTTTTTGCCTTGCGATATCAGAGTGTGTGCCGCTATCCGCTGTGTTTGACGTCAGAGTGTGTGCCGCTATCCGCTGTGTTTGACGTCAGAGTGTGTGCCGCTATCCGCTGTGTGTGACGTCAGAGTGTGTGCCGCTATCCGCTGTGTGTGACGTCAGAGTGTGTGCCGCTATCCGCTGTGTGTGACGTCAGAGTGTGTGCCGCTATCCGCTGTGTGTGACGTCAGAGTGTGTGCCGCTATCCGCTGTGTTTGACGTCAGAGTGTGTGCCGCTATCCGCTGTGTTTGACGTCAGAGTGTGTGCCGCTATCCGCTGTGTTTGACGTCAGAGTGTGTGCCGCTATCCGCTGTGTGTGACGTCAGAGTGTGTGCCGCTATCCGCTGTGTGTGACGTCAGAGTGTGTGCCGCTATCCGCTGTGTGTGACATCAGAGTGTGTGCCGCTATCCGCTGTGTTTGACGTTAGAGTGTGTGCCGCTATCCGCTGTGTGTGACGTCAGAGTGTGTGCCGCTATCCGCTGTGTTTGACGTCAGAGTGTGTGCCGCTATCCGCTGTGTGTGACGTCAGAGTGTGTGCCGCTATCCGCTGTGTGTGACGTCAGAGTGTGTGCCGCTATCCGCTGTGTTTGACGTTAGAGTGTGTGCCGCTATCCGCTGTGTGTGACGTCAGAGTGTGTGCCGCTATCCGCTGTGTGTGACGTCAGAGTGTGTGCCGCTATCCGCTGTGTGTGACGTCAGAGTGTGTGCCGCTATCCGCTGTGTTTGACGTTAGAGTGTGTGCCGCTATCCGCTGTGTGTGACGTCAGAGTGTGTGCCGCTATCCGCTGTGTTTGACGTTAGAGTGTGTGCCGCTATCCGCTGTGTGTGACGTCAGAGTGTGTGCCGCTATCCGCTGTGTTTGACGTCAGAGTGTGTGCCGCTATCCGCTGTGTGTGACATCAGAGTGTGTGCCGCTATCCGCTGTGTTTGACGTTAGAGTGTGTGCCGCTATCCGCTGTGTGTGACATCAGAGTGTGTGCCGCTATCCGCTGTGTTTGACGTTAGAGTGTGTGCCGCTATCCGCTGTGTTTGACGTCAGAGTGTGTGCCGCTATCCGCTGTGTGTGACATCAGAGTGTGTGCCGCTATCCGCTGTGTGTGACGTCAGAGTGTGTGCCGCTATCCGCTGTGTTTGACGTCAGAGTGTGTGCCGCTATCCGCTGTGTTTGACGTCAGAGTGTGTGCCGCTATCCGCTGTGTGTGACATCAGAGTGTGTGCCGCTATCCGCTGTGTTTGACGTCAAAGTGTGTGCCGCTATCCGCTGTGTTTGACGTCAGAGTGTGTGCCGCTATCCGCTGTGTGTGACGTCAGAGTGTGTGCCGCTATCCGCTGTGTTTGATGTCAGAGTGTGTGCCGCTATCCGCTGTGTGTGACGTCAGAGTGTGTGCCGCTATCCGCTGTGTTTGATGTCAGAGTGTGTGCCGCTATCCGCTGTGTTTGATGTCAGAGTGTGTGCCGCTATCCGCTGTGTGTGACGTCAGAGTGTGTGCCGCTATCCGCTGTGTGTTACGTCAGAGTGTGTGCCGCTATCCGCTGTGTTTGACGTCAGAGTGTGTGCCGCTATCCGCTGTGTGTGACGTCAGAGTGTGTGCCGCTATCCGCTGTGTGTGACGTCAGAGTGTGTGCCGCTATCCGCTGTGTTTGACGTCAGAGTGTGTGCCGCTATCCGCTAGGTGTGACGTCAGAGTGTGTGCCGCTATCCGCTGTGTGTGACGTCAGAGTGTGTGCCGCTATCCGCTGTGTGTGACGTCAGAGTGTGTGCCGCTATCCGCTGTGTTTGACGTCAGAGTGTGTGCCGCTATCCGCTGTGTTTGACGTCAGAGTGTGTGCCGCTATCCGCTGTGTTTGACGTCAGAGTGTGTGCCGCTATCCGCTGTGTGTGACGTCAGAGTGTGTGCCGCTATCCGCTGTGTTTGACATCAGAGTGTGTGCCGCTATCCGCTGTGTGTGACGTCAGAGTGTGTGCCGCTATCCGCTGTGTTTGACGTCAGAGTGTGTGCCGCTATCCGCTGTGTTTGACGTCAGAGTGTGCCGCTATCCGCTGTGTTTGACGTCAGAGTGTGTGCCGCTATCCGCTGTGTGTGACGTCAGAGTGTGTGCCGCTATCCGCTGTGTGTGACGTCAGAGTGTGTGCCGCTATCCGCTGTGTTTGACGTCAGAGTGTGTGCCGCTATCCGCTGTGTGTGACGTCAGAGTGTGTGCCGCTATCCGCTGTGTGTGACGTCAGAGTGTGTGCCGCTATCCGCTGTGTTTGACATCAGAGTGTGTGCCGCTATCCGCTGTGTGTGACGTCAGAGTGTGTGCCGCTATCCGCTGTGTTTGACGTCAGAGTGTGTGCCGCTATCCGCTGTGTGTGACGTCAGAGTGTGTGCCGCTATCCGCTGTGTTTGACGTCAGAGTGTGTGCCGCTATCCGCTGTGTGTGACGTCAGAGTGTGTGCCGCTATCCGCTGTGTGTGACGTCAGAGTGTGTGCCGCTATCCGCTGTGTTTGACATCAGAGTGTGTGCCGCTATCCGCTGTGTGTGACGTCAGAGTGTGTGCCGCTATCCGCTGTGTTTGACGTCAGAGTGTGTGCCGCTATCCGCTGTGTTTGACATCAGAGTGTGTGCCGCTATCCGCTGTGTGTGACGTCAGAGTGTGTGCCGCTATCCGCTGTGTTTGACGTCAGAGTGTGTGCCGCTATCCGCTGTGTTTGACGTCAGAGTGTGCCGCTATCCGCTGTGTTTGATGTCAGAGTGTGTGCCGCTATTCGCTGTGTGTGACGTCAGTGTGTGCCGCTATCCGCTGTGTTTGACGTCAGTGTGCCGCTATCCGCTGTGTTTGACGTCAGAGTGTGTGCCGCTATCCGCTGTGTGTGACGTCAGAGTGTGTGCCGCTATCCGCTGTGTGTGACGTCAGAGTGTGTGCCGCTATCCGCTGTGTTTGACGTCAGAGTGTGTGCCGCTATCCGCTGTGTTTGACGTCAGAGTGTGCCGCTATCCGCTGTGTTTGATGTCAGAGTGTGTGCCGCTATCCGCTGTGTGTGACATCAGAGTGTGTGCCGCTATCCGCTGTGTTTGACGTCAGAGTGTGTGCCGCTATCCGCTGTGTTTGACGTCAGAGTGTGCCGCTATCCGCTGTGTGTGACGTCAGAGTGTGTGCCGCTATCCGCTGTGTGTGACGTCAGAGTGTGTGCCGCTATCCGCTGTGTTTGACGTCAGAGTGTGTGCCGCTATCCGCTGTGTTTGACGTCAGAGTGTGTGCCGCTATCCGCTGTGTGTGACGTCAGAGTGTGTGCCGCTATCCGCTGTGTGTGACGTCAGAGTGTGTGCCGCTATCCGCTGTGTTTGACGTCAGAGTGTGTGCCGCTATCCGCTGTGTTTGACGTCAGAGTGTGTGCCGCTATCCGCTGTGTTTGACGTCAGAGTGTGTGCCGCTATCCGCTGTGTTTGACGTCAGAGTGTGTGCCGCTGACTGCTTTGTTGACGACCCTATGCTTGACGATTCTGTTCTATGGTGGACGTAGCCCACGTATTGCTGATAGTAACTGTGCTAACAGGGCTGCTTGTATCATGTGCACAGAAACATGATCAGAGATATTACATTGCGGAACAGAGGCGTGAGAATGAAATTCTAGGCTTCTGATTGGCCAACATGCATTTACTATTACGGTGATATCGCCGCCGCTGGTGTGGCATGCTCTTGACAGCGCTTGATAGCGGGTTTTTGCGTTTTCATGTAGACAGAGATTTCTTTAAAGGTCCCGTTCTTCGCGTGTTTTCGAAGCTTTGATTATGTTTTCAGTGTGCGATATAACATGAGTTCATGTTTCGCGTGTAAAAAAAAACAGTATTTTTCACACAGTTGACTTATCTGTACAGCGCTGTTTCCTCTGTCCTAAAAACGGCCTGATGATTTCCTTGTGCTATGAAGTCCCTCCTTCAGAAACACGTAACGAGTTCTGATTGGGCCAGCGCTTCCCGCGCTGTGATTGGACAGCAGCTTAGCACACTTTGCCCGGAAAGGTCCCGCCTCTTATCATAACGGGGCGATACGCGCACTCAATGTTATTGTAGAAATGTCTACATTGCCTTATCAATTTGAGCCGGAATCAGACCCGGAGAATATCGAAGAGGATCGATTACAACCTGCTCAGGAAAGACTTTTGCTGGATGTTTCAGAATGGTCAGCTGTCTATTCAGGAGTTTAAACTGATCATTACACACACCAACAATCGATGGTGTCTGAATGAATTACTACACTTTTATATGCTAAGTTATTCGGATTAGTTTCAATTACCATCTAACGTTAGTTAACAAAGCTAAACAGCGATGCACTTTGTGTCATGAGTTACATAAACTGTTAAACGGACCGACTTAAATAATAAAATACACTTACCGGTTGTGCACCATAAACGACGCCTTCTCCAGACAAAGAGGGAACTGCGTCATCTTTTAAGAATAATCTTTCTGCGAATCCGGCATTAAACTGATTGAGATTGAGGAAGCAGTCCTCAGCAAAATGTGCTGCACATAGTTTTAAATTGTGATTATAATTTTCCGGAACAGAGTTAACCATAAACTGTAGCCATTGATCTCGTGCAGCGTCCGTGGGACGGCCAAACAAAGGTGATCTGACTCCGGGATGAAAATAACAGCGTTTCAATGGCATGGCGACAAACACACTCTACAAAAACAACGCTTCCTATTCTCGACCTGCGAGAGCAACGAGACCACGCCCCCGAATTTGCGTGTTCCTGTGGGCGGAGCTTTAGTCAACAAACGGTTCTAGTGACGTCATCACAGCAGGAAGTGCAGCGGTGTCGTCCAAACCGGCCGTTCGCTGTAGGCTTTGAAAGGGAACTTCTGTTCAATAAAACATCTCGCTTGGCATTGAACTTTGAGCTTTATAATTTTACAGGTATTATTTATGCTCTAACAGCAACATTACACACTAACTAGAGTTTGAAAGATGGAATCGCGAAGAACGGGACCTTTAAAACCGAGCATGTGTGGACGGGATTTTTTTTTTTAAACGCAGGAGGAAAAACTCCGGTTATAAAAATACCCGCGTCTGTGTGGACTAGGCCTTAAGCTCCTTGTGTTTGTCAGTCCTGGTCAGATCGTTGTACTGTCTACGTGTCCCGTTTTCCCCGTAACCCTTCCTGGTATGTGTTTTGTAGGTTATTATTCTGTTTAGGTGTTTTTCCCCCCTCGTGGGTTTTTGCTTTAGGTTAGTTTTATTTTGTAACAAAGTTCGATAATAGAAGGAAGGAAGAGGACACGGGGGTCGGCTGGACGGTTGATGCTTCTTTAATTATAGTCAAAACTTAGTACAACTTCAACAACACACTGCTGTGTGAATTCTCATAGACATTCGATCACTTCCGGGTCGGCACTTCCGGCTTCCGGCAACTCAGTCTCTGGGGTTTCGCAACAACCGTCCGATCTCTCTCTCTCCTTGGTCTCTGGTTCCGCCGAGGTTTTATACCCTCTCCGCGCTCATTACTAGAACAAGAGACAGGTGTTATTAATCTGCGTCCAACCCACTCACTTACCGCTCGTCCCGCGGCTCTCTCTCCCGCTGCAGACCTCGCTGAACCACGCCCCCCTTGCCACATACCCCCACCGCCCGACTCAGGCCGGGGAGCCGTCCGGCCTGCAGCCCCCCCCCCCCATTTCTGGAGAGGAAATCGGCCACAGCCATCTGAGCACCCGGCCTGTGGACCACCTTGAACTTAAACGGCTGAAGAGCTAGATACCAATGGGTGATCCGCGCGTTGGTATCCTTCATGCGGTGGAGCCATTGGAGAGGAGCGTGGTCCGAACAGAGGGTGAACTCCCGCCCCAGGAGGTAGTAGCGGAGGGTGAGAACGGCCCACCTGATGGCCAGACACTCCTTCTCTATGGTGCTGTACTTAGCTTCCCTCTTGGAGAGCTTACGGCTAATGTACAGCACCGGCCGCTCTCCCCCCTCCACCTCCTGGGCCAGGACTGCGCCCAGCCCCCTGTCCGACGCGTCAGTCTGCAACAAGAAAGGGAGAGAAAAGTCAGGGGAAAGTAAGAGCGGCCCGCCACATAGAGCCGCCTTTACGGGGGTAAAAGCCTGTTGACACGGCTCCGTCCACTGGACCGTATCTGGTAGCCCCTTTTTAGTAAGGTCAGTCAAAGGGCTGGTGAGGTCCGAATAATTTGGTATGAACCGTCTATAATATCCCGCCAGCCCCAAGAACTGCCTAACCTCCTTTTTGGTCTTGGGTCTTGGACAGGTTGCAATTGCTGCGGTCTTATCAATTTGGGGACGCACCTGTCCATGACCCAAGTGGAAGCCCAGATACCTTACTTCCACCCGCCCAATCGCACACTTCTTTGGGTTAGCCGTGAGCCCCGCTCCCCTCAGCGACCTCAGGACCGCCCTCACATGCTGCATATGCCGCTGCCAATCGTGACTATAAATCACTATGTCATCCAGATAGGCAGCAGCATATGCGGCATGGGGACGCAAAATCCTGTCCATGAGGCGCTGAAAGGTAGCGGGCGCCCCGAACAACCCGAAAGGAAGCGTGACAAATTGGTGCAATCCAAACGGCGTGGTGAAAGCTGTCTTTTCTTTGGACAATGGAGACAAGGGGATCTGCCAATAGCCCTTTGTTAAGTCCAGCGTCGAATAAAATCGAGCCGTGCCCAACCGATCAAGCAACTCGTCAACCCGCGGCATTGGATACGCGTCGAATTTCGACACAGCGTTCACCTTGCGGTAGTCCACACAGAACCTGACCGAGCCGTCTGTTTTGGGGACCAAAACTATCGGGCTCGCCCAGTCACTGTTGGACTCCTCGATTACTCCCATGTCGAGCATTGCGCCTAATTCTTCCTGAACTACTTTTTTCTTGTGTTCAGGCAAGCGATACGGCCGGCTGCGAACTACCACGCCCGGCTCGGTCTCGATATGGTGCTGAATCAAGTCGGTACGTCCCGGTAGGGGCGAGAACGCGTCCGCGAACTCCGCCTGTAATTTTGATAAATCAGTGAGTTGTAACGGTGAGAGGTGCTCTCCCCCAGGGGCCAGCGCGATTGATTGCGCTTTAATGCTCGCCTCTGGCCCGAGATCATCCTCTCCCCCGATCACCGTTGCCAACAACACTGATTCCACCTCATTCCATTTTTTTAGCAGGTTGAGGTGGTATATTTGACGTGCCCCGTTCCTATCGGATCGTATCACTTCATAATCGAGCTCTCCTACCTGTCGTGCGACCTCAAACGGCCCCTGCCACTTTGACATTAATTTTGAGCTCTACGTAGGGAGTAGAACGAGCACTTTCTCTCCCGGTGTAAATTTGCGTAGTTTTGTACCCCTGTTATATGACCGGCTCTGGCGGTCCTGGGCTTGCAACAAATTCTCCCTCGATAGCCGCCCCAAAGTGTGGAGTTTTGTTCGCAAGTCCAGCACATACTGAATTTCGTTCTTGGCCAAAGAAGGCCTCTCCTCCCAAGTTTCTCGTAGGACGTCCAGCACCCCCCGTGGCTGTCGTCCGTAGAGAAGCTCGAAGGGGGAAAACCCCGTGGAGGCTTGCAGGACCTCCCGCACAGCAAATAAGAGGGGTTCTAACCACCGATCCCAATTTTTGGCGTCTTCCTGTACGAATTTACGGATCATGGATTTAAGAGTGCGATTAAATCGTTCGACCAAGCCGTCTGTTTGTGGGTGATAGACGCTTGTTCGAATGGATTTAATGCCCAATAATCCGTACAATTCGCTTAACGTGCGTGACATAAACGCCGTGCCTTGATCAGTGAGGATTTCTTTCGGAATCCCCACTCGGGAGATTAAACGAAACAGTGCGTCCGCAACACTCTTCGCAGAGATGTTGCGGAGAGCCACTGCTTCCGGATATCGTGTTGCGTAGTCCACGATAACTAGCGCAAAACGATGTCCGCGTGCGGATCGCTCTAATGGCCCGATGAGGTCCATCGCAATTCTCTCGAAGGGAACCTGCATTAATGGAAGGGGGCGCAATGGCGCTTTTGGGGCGGCCAGTGGGTTCACCAACTGACATTCAGGACAAGACGCGCACCACCTGCGCACGTTGTCATGAATGCCTGGCCAAAAAAATCGGGTCATTAAACGATTCAGCGTGGCCGCCTGTCCCAGGTGGCCCGCCATCGGGTTAGAGTGAGCCGCCTGGAAAAGCATTTCCCGGCGGCTCTTTGGCACTAACAATTGGGTTGTATCTACTTTTGTTTGAGTGTCTTGGGTCACTCGATACAACCGATCCTTTATTATGGCAAAATAAGGATAGGAGACCGGCAAGGCAGGTTGGAGAGACTGTCCGTCGATCGATCGGACCTGCTGAAAAGCGTTCTTAAGGGTTTCATCCTGGGACTGCTCCAGAGGAAAGTCATCGCGGTCCGAGAGAATTAGTCTCTCAATCCCGCTCGGTTCCTCTGGAGTTGTCGCCGAGGGTCCCGGTTCAGTCTCCCCAAGCTGTACTCGCACCGCCCCCTTCCTTGCCTTTTTCTCCAGAGCGGCATCTGCACACAATGATCCCAATAAAGCCGTAAAGGCGGGCCAATCCGTCCCCAGAATTAGCGGATGCCGGAGGTGTGGACTAACCGCCACCTCTACACTATGCTTTTGACCCCGAAACTGTATCGTGACTGGGACAACCGGATATTCCACCACATCCCCGTGCACACACCTCACCTTAACCATGCGGCTTGTATCCAATTACCCAGGCTGCATCAGGCTTTGATGGATCGAGGTTTGGTTGCATCCTGAATCCACTAAGGCCTGATATGTACCTCCCTTGATACTTACAGGAATTTGGTACTCTCCTGCTTGATCGGGGGTGGTCCGCTGGACGTCCGGGATCCGGATCATTGTCCCGACGTCCATCCTCGGACATCGGTCCACAAAATGAACCGGATCACCGCACCTCCAGCAGGCCAGCCCAGGCCTACCCGGTGCCCCTGCGGCGGGGAGTGGGTTGGAGAATGAGCGCGGGGAGGGTGTGGAACCAGAGCCATTGTCACCCCCCACCCCCAGGAGTTCCGCCCCCCTGGGCGGAGCCCGCGAATTCCCGGATGGTCCAGGGCCTGGAGGACGGGACCTAGGGAGAGGGATAGGGCGAGAGGGAGATACAGAGGGGGGAGAGAGAGAGCGAGAGGTTAGAAGGGGTTCGCCGACCCCCGGGCACGCCACCAGGTGGTCCTCCGCCAAGTGGATGGCCGTCTCCAGCGACGTGGGCCGGTGGCACTGGACCCAATCGGCAGTTTTCCTGGGGAGCCGAGCAATGAGCTGCTCCAGCACCACCAGATCGACGATATGGTCCACGTCGCTTCCACCGGCCAATAGCCATTTGCGGCACGCGTCCCGGAGCTGTTGGGCCACCGCGAAGGGTCGGTCGGCCTCACCCCACTCCAGCGAGCGGAACCGCTGACGATGCTGCTCGGGGGTCCGGCCGACCCGCTGGATGATGGCCCTCTTCAGGTCTTCATACTCCAGGAGGTTCGCCACCGGCAGTTGTTGGGCGGCCGCCTGGGCTTCTCCGGTCAGCAGAGGTATGAGATGCACCGGCCACTGTGCCCGGGGCCACCCGCAGGCCTCCGCGGCCTTCTGAAAGAGGTCTATGAAAGCCTCGGGATCGTCCTGTGGCCCCATCTTGTGTAGGGGCACGTGGACCGGTGTGCTGGCGAGCCCGGCGGCTTCGGTGCGAACCTCCCGGTCGAACCAGCTCCGGAACCTCTCGCGGTCCTCTTGCTGGCCGCGGACAATGGCCTCGAAGCGGCGCTCCTGGTCTGCCCGCAAGTCCAGCATGGACTGATGTTGTTCCTGATGGAGGGCCGCGAGAGCGGTGATGTCCGCAAACGGCGAGGCGGAGGGCGTCGGTGTTGTCATGGCGGCGGCGCGGTCCTACTTCCTTCCCGGGTTTCGGCACCAGTGTAACAAAGTTCGATAATAGAAGGAAGGAAGAGGACACGGGGGTCGGCTGGACGGTTGATGCTTCTTTAATTATAGTCAAAACTTAGTATAACTTCAACAACACACTGCTGTGTGAATTCTCATAGACATTCGATCACTTCCGGGTCGGCACTTCCGGCTTCCGGCAACTCAGTCTCTGGGGTTTCGCAACAACCGTCCGATCTCTCTCTCTCCTTGGTCTCTGGTTCCGCCGAGGTTTTATACCCTCTCCGCGCTCATTACTAGAACAAGAGACAGGTGTTATTAATCTGCGTCCAACCCACTCACTTACCGCTCGTCCCGCGGCTCTCTCTCCCGCTGCAGACCTCGCTGAACCACGCCCCCCTTGCCACATATTTGTTGATAAATATCTCCTTTTTGCACATGATCCTTCACTAATCATTCTCATATAAAACATTAATGGTTATTATCAGTGTTATTTCTGTGGAAACCGTGATACATTTTATCTTTCCTGAATCTTTTAATAGAAAGTTCAAATTTGAAATTGAAACTTTTGTAACATTTTAAACTTCTTTACTGTCACTTTTAATCAATTTAATGTAACCTTTGATTAATGTAATTATTAATTTCTTTCACAAATATCTTACTGAACCCCTAGCTTATAAATTAAATATTAAATATTTAAAATAAATTACATGTTTACTCCATAATGCATAATTTTGTATAATCCAGTGATAAATATTTCAATATATAATAAAAATTGGGTAACAATTTATGTAACACCTTTATAAATTAAACTATTTAATGCATTAATTATGCACCTTATAAAGATCTCATGAATTATTGTAACCACAGCTAATATTATTCATTGAACACACCTTTAGATATAAAAAGTATAAAACACACATCAATCAACCCATTTCAGAAGCAACAAGAAATCTGCAAATATTATAATGCATTTTAACTATTTAAATGTCATTATTTATAAAAACTTTATATGCATGACATTTTAAATGTACCTTTATAATGCATACACAGGCTTGAAGTAGCGGGGTCCAAAAATTTAATTAAAGAGCCTCATTTGAAGTAGTGTAGATTAGCTGATCGAAAATCTATTTAGATGAACTGCCCCCCCCCCCATGAAAATGCACTATCGAAACATAAATGCCTGTAATTCAAGAATGCATTTGGAAAATAAACCTTTTAAAAGCAATTCAAAATATGAAAGTATGAAAAAGTTATGGAAGTTTAACTGTGAATTAAATACTGTACTAAATATTTATTTTATACAAAATATATAGTTTACAAATTTTTTTTACTATAAAATGCAAATGTCTAACCAAGTTGTGTTCCAAATTTGAAGTTGATATCACAAAAATTAAAGTCCCCATGAGATTTAGTTTAGGGCGCTGTACCACAATCAACCACCAGGTGTCATCCACATTTCACTGATTGATTCATTAATGCATTTTCCTGTAAATTTCTGTTCAAATATCACTTCCATCACGAAACAGTCTCCAAATATGGAACCTTGAGACTCAGACCTTTCCGACGATATGTTTTGTCAAGATTAGAAAATATTTTGATTATAAAGTAGCCTAGTTAAAATAACTTCAGTAATATGAAACATGACACCGCCCACTAGGGGGAGGAGCCTGCTAGAAGAAGTACCGTTTCCATGATAACGCAACGTCTGATTTCAAAACGGTTTTCACAGGATGAAGTTTTGAGTTCGTAAGCTTTTGAATGAAACCTAATTTATGATGATTACTTAAATATATGATATGAAAAAAGGCCATCAAAAAAAGAGCACCTGTGGGACGATGACAGTTAAAGGGTTAATTCACCCAAAAATGAAAATTCTCTCAATAATTTACTCACTCTAATGTCGTTCGCGGGTGGCTACAGGTGGTAAGACCTCCGTTCATCTTCAGATATAGTTTAAGATTTTTTATCGGCTATTACGCTTTCTATGCCGGCAGTTAGACACACCCCAGGCTTATGAACACAGCCTGATCTCATGAAAGTGTGTCTATAGCACAAATTTTTATCCTGCTATCAATGTATAAACAAAAATGATTTTTTTGCGTGCATATGATACACAGTTATCGCGTGCATGCACTCTAAAAAATAAATTAAAAAAAATGGTGCTATTTGGCACCAGAAGTGATTCTTAACTCGCAATCATACACAGAAAAAAAAAAGTTACAGACTACATTTTTTAAAGGTGCCCTTGAATGAAAAATTGATTAACCTTGCCATAGTGAAATAATAAGAGTTTATTAGACAAACACCATTGGCTCCTACTTCTAATGTAAATCTCGTAAATCAAAAACTCCACAGAAAAAAAAGTGCTTCTCAACATAAACCCAACCGTGACGTAAGTTTTGGGGATCATTTACATGCACGCCCCCAACATTTGCATCTGTCCAAACATGTGCATTGTCAGGCGGAACTGACGGTAACTGGGACTGCAGGTAACACACTTCATGTTCAGGCTGTTCAGGAGACCTGAGGACTTTTCTACCCTTCCCACAGATAAAAAATGTCAACAGTCATGGTTATAATCCGATACCACAACAATTTAATTCAAGATTGTTCGTTTGTTCGGCCCATTTCAAGCAAGCTTCACAATTTCTGATTAAATTGAAAGTTTCTTAGAGGGACAGCATTGTCTAGATAACGCAAGATAGTGCAGTAACAATAGGATACTCCAAGTACCAAACCAAACTAAATACAAAACTGGCCAGCAGCCATATCACCCTGTAGCCCAAGACTGGTTTCCCACTGAAGCTAAGCAGGGCTGAGCCTGGTCAGTACCTGGATGGGAGACCAACTGGGAAAACCAGGAGCTGCTGGTAGAGGTGTTAGTGAGGCCAGCAGGGGGCGCTCACCCTGTGGTCTTTGTGGGTCCTAATGCCTCAGTATAGTGATGGGGACACTATACTGACAAAGAGCACCGTCCTTCGGATGAGACGTTAAACCGAGGTCCTGACTCTCTGTGGTCATTAAAAATCCCAGGATGTCTTTCGATAAAGAGTAGGGGCGTAACCCTAGCATCCTGGCCAAATTTGCCCATTGGCCTCCTAATAATCCCCCTCTCCTGATTGGCTTCATCACTCGGTCTCCTCTCCACCAATCAGCTGGTGTGTGGTGAGCGTTCTGGCGCAGTATGGCTGCCGTCGCATCATCAGGTGGTGCTGCACATTGGTGGGGGTTGAGGAGATCCCCCTTCAATGTAAAGCGCTTTGAGTGCCTAGAAAAGCGCTATATAAATCGAACAAATTATTATTATTAAATAAATTAGTGTGTCTAATGACAAAGGTTAATATTATTTTGTATTACAAACTACAACCCTAGATACGTTGCTTACAGATCGTTTACTCGGTCCATCTAGCAAGCGTCACCTTTTCCACCATATAAGATAAAACAACAGTCATTTGACAAGGCTATTCATTTTGTAAAAACATAAATTATATATTTATACTTTTGAGAACTGAAGTATGGCATTTCCTATGATGTTTTTCCCTATATGTATTTCAGATTAGGCTACCTTAGCCTACATTGTGACTAACACTATGTGAACATGCAATATTTGGGGTTATACAAGTATTATTATTATTTGGGGTATATGCATGTTATTGGGGTTTTCTTTGATGTTTCTTTATGTATTTTATGTAAAGCACAGTGGTCAACGTTGGTTGTGTTTACTGGTGCTATATAAATAAATAAAAAGAAAGAAAAAGACAGAGTGAACAATATTGTTGACGAAAAAGACATGTCTAAAATGTAGACTGAACGACACTTTAAGCAGAACATCTCAAATGGAGATTGATAATGCAGCTTACTTGAGAGAGAGAGAGCTACTGTACTGAAAATCAAAAACTCAACAGAAAAAAAAGTGCTTCTCAACATAAACCCAACCGTGACGTAAGCGCTGGGGATCATTTTGGGGTTGCCAGATTGGACATGTTTAGGTAAAACCGGATAGTATACAGGTTTATTTTCACAGAAAAGCTCTGTTTGGGGGATTTAATTACTGAAATCTTGAAACCGCACGAATGTGAGCTCTCTCTCGCCCGCGGATGATCTGATAACACCAATAAACAAGTAAGCTGCATTTTATCAATCTCCGTTTGAGATGTTCAGTCGGTCTGTGTTGTGTCAGGACTCGAGCCGATTCGCTGAACTGCTGTGAGCTGCTGAAATAAGCCAATCAGAGCAGAGCTCAACATTAATATTCATGACCCTTCCAAAACCGAGCATTACATCCTAGGGACAATTTATAGGGTTGTAAATGGACCTGTAAAACTGTATCTGGACAATTTTTGCCCTTAAATAATCCACATACCCTCTATGTAGATATAGGAGAACAATTTAACATATTGTTTCAAATCATTCTAGGGCACCTTTAAATACAGTCGACTTGGATGTTTAAATTATTTTAACTTATTTCATCTGTATGGTATGTTATTGATGATTTGGTGTATTCCTGCTCAGGGACAACAGATGAAATTTAGTTCTGTAGCTAATTCTGGGTTAATATTTTATTGTCCACTGTCCCTGTCAAATAAAGAATAAATGAATGAATGAACTTAAATTATGTTAAACTGACTTTAAAAAATGTGTTGCATCTTGTATAACTTATAAAAAAAGTTGAACATTTCTTAACTTATTTTGATGAGTTAAAACAATGTAAAAACACATGTTGTCATAACTTATTGAACATAACATTTTTTACAGTGTTGGGGAATCACTTTTCGTGCTATATAGTACCAAATCTCTACAGCTGTAGAACCCATAAGGGGTGCCATACCGCATTTTATTTCTTTATTCAAGCGTTTATTTCATTTAATCAGATTCGAACGGTTATGAATCAGTGAATCGATCAGTGATTCGGATCGCCAATGTCTCGTGATTTCAGCAGTTTGACACGCGATCCGAATCATGAATCGATTCACTGACTCATAACCGTTTGAATCTTTATTTGAGGATTGAACACAAACCCGGAAGAGAAGCCAATGCTGAATAAAGTCGTAGTTTTTGTTATTTTTGGACCCAAATGTATTTTGGATGCTTCAAGAGACTCTAATTAACCCACTGATGTCTCATATGGACTACTGTGATGATGTTTTTATTCCCTTTCTGGACATGGACAGTATAGTGTGCATACACTTGCATATGCTCTCAGACTAAATATAAAATATCTTAAACTGTGTGTGAAGATGAGCGGAGGTCTTACGGGTGTGGAGCGACATTAGGGAGAGGAGTTAATGACAGACATTTCATTTTTGGCTGAACTAACCCTTTGAGGTTAATTTATTTAATGTGCATCCACAGTGATTTTTTTTCCCCCATGTAAAAACCACATAAAGCAGTTCTGTAACTGCACAGTTATGCATAGCACAGTAAAGCAAATCTAAATGAAAGGACGTGCATTTGTTTAATTACAGCGAAGTCAAGCGCAGTGGAACTGTACATGCATTAAAGCGTGTTTCCGTGAGAATGAAGGCACTGCGCATTCATTTATTAAACCTTGAAAGGCAAGCAAAGTGTTTCAGTGGCGCGTCTGTCCTCCGACTGTCATTGGCTGGCAGGTCATTGTGTCGGCACAGATAATAGTGCTTCACCTGTCAACACGACTGAAGCTGTAAACACACACACACACACACACACACACACACACACACACACACACACACACACGCACACGCACACGCACACGCACACGCACACGCACACACACACACACTGCCCCTAAACTTCCCATCACAGGAAACATTCTGCATTTTAACTTTCTCATCATTTTGTATGTTTTTAAAGCTATTTGAAATATGAGGACATTTGAAATGTCCTCATAAAACACATTTATATTGTAATACCAGTGTAATACCCATGTAGTTATACAAATTTGTGTCCTCATAAACAGGCTCTCACACAAACACACACACAGACACACACAGACAAATGGTGCGTTTATTGCCGCCGCATTCACATGACTGAAAGTAAACTGTGTGCCTGTCTATAGTTGTTAGTGCTGATAGAGACAGAGCGACGTGTCATAATCTGATGAAGATTCAAACGGTTATGAATCAGCGTATTGATTCATGATTCGAAATCACGTGACATTGGCGATCCGAATCATGAATCAATTCGCTGATTCATAACCGTTTGAATCTTTATTTGAGGATTGAACACAAACCTGGAAGAGAAGCCAATGCTGAATAAAGTCGTAGTTTTTGTTATTTTTGGACCCAAATGTATTTTGGATGCTTCAAGAGACTCTAATTAACCCACTGATGTCTCATATGGACTACTGTGATGATGTTTTTATTCCCTTTCTGGACATGGACAGTATAGTGTGCATACACTTGCATACGCTCTCGGGCTAAATATAAAATATCTTAAACTGTGTGTGAAGATGAGCGGAGGTCTTACGGGTGTGGAGCGACATTAGGGAGACGAGTTAAGGACAGACATTTCATTTTGGGCTGAACTAACCCTTTAATGATAAGGTGAGTAATATCACGGTTAGGGTTTGCTTTACTGTTATTACTTTACCAAGTGCATCTATTAACGTGTAACCTTGAAATGAAGTACCAGAGCGATATTGATCCATGGATCCGGCTGTCAATCCCGTAACTTCAGTCTTGAGCGAGTGTGGCGTAAAAGAGTGGAGCCGTTTAAGTGTGGCGTTACGGCGAGTGTCACTCTCACCACGCTCGGTCTCAGCGGGAGCATCTGCTTGTGCGGCGGCGGTAATTGTAGAGTTCAGGGCCGGTTGGCGGAGGGGATTGCCAGTGTTGTTGCTATGCTGAATGCACGCGTGTGTGTGTGTGTGTGTGTGTGTGAGAGAGAGAGAGAGAGAGAGAGAGAGAGAGAGAGAGAGAGAGAGAGAGAGAGAGGGAGAGGGAGAGGGAGAGGGAGATAATTTTTTGACTTTAGAATGTCTTTTATTTATACATTACAAAAAATTATTTAAAAAAAGAGCATTCCACAAGATTTTAAATGTCCACAAAAACATAACATTCACTAACAACCATCCTCAAAAGATATTTACTTTAAAGCCCCCAAAATATAAAGTACACATAAAAAAACACTGTTGTTTGTAATATTATAAAAAGCATATTCCAACATTAATCTTTTTTTAACAAAACATTTAAGCATAATAGTGGTTTTACCGGCGGGGTGTCCGTGTGCCGGTAACGGGGCCTGCGAGGGTCTCCATGGAGCTCAGTAATACGATTGTGCCGCCACATATTCTGCGGTCACGGCCTCTGCTCCATCACGGCTCAGCGGAGATCCAGACTAAACCTGAGGACAATAACTGAGGAGAGCTGGAAAAGTCATCAGTGACCGCGGTATTACTGTTCCTGGAAGCCCACGGTATTCTTTCACGGACACAGAAATGCCATCAGACCATCACTAGGGCTGCCACTTTCAGTGTGACAAAATAAGAGACACCCAGAATGGATTTCTTTATATTTGCTTTTAGTATTCTACACACTGCAAAATCCGTGTGGACCTGTGAGGGACAAATTCCATATTGATTTGATACGCGTCATTTTCCCTGTAAATACGGGACGAGTATTTCACGGGAGGGATGGCAACCATCACTGCACCAAGTGTAAAGGTTCTCCGTAAAACAATCGAACCGGACGGTTCCTGCTGTCTGTTTTTAATGTTGATCAAAAAAATGACACAGGCATGGATGGATGGATGGATGGATGATACATGGATGGACGCAGGAATGGACGGTTGGTTGGATGGATGGATGGATGGATGCATGCCTGGATGGGTACGTGGATGGATGGATGAATGGATGGATTGACGGATAGATGGATGAATGGATGGATGGATGGATGCATGGGCGCATGTATGGATGGACGCATGTATGGATGGACGCATGGATGGATGGATGGATGGATGGATGCATGGATGGATGGATGGATAGATGGATGGATGCTTGGATGGATGGATGGACGCATGGATGGATGGACGCATGCATGGATGGACGCATGTATGGATGGATGCTTGGATGGACGCATGGATGGATGGACACATGGATGGATGCACGTATGGACGGACACATGGATGGACGCACGTATGGACGCACGTATGGACGCATGGATGGATGGATGGATGGATGCATGGATGGAATGATGGATGGATGGATGGATGGATGGATGGACGCATGGATGGATGGGCGGACGGATGGATGGACGCATGGATGGATGGATGGACGCATGGAGGGATGGACGCATGGATGGACGGATGGATGGATGGACGCATGGACGGATGGACGCATGGATGGACGCAGGCATGGATGGATGGATGGATGGATGCATGGATTGAATGATGGATGGACGCATGGATGGATGGGCGGACGGACGGATGGACGGATGGATGGATGCTTGGATGGATGGATGGATGCATGGATGCATGGATGGATGGATGGATGGATGGATGGAAGGAAGGATGGATGCTTGGATGGATGGATGGATGGACGGACGGCTGGATGGATTGAATGGCGGATGGATGGGCAGACAGACAGACAGATGGATGGACGGATTGATTGGCGGATGGATGGATGGATGGATGGATGGATGGATGGATGGATTAATCCCAATTTTTCCTGCTTGTAAGACATCAACTCTGAGGACAAAATTTTCACTTGCTGCCTAATATATCCCACCCACTAACAGGCCCCGTAATGTAGAGGTCATCAGTGTTATTCACTGGTCATAATGTTATGCCTGATCGGTGTACCGGTATATCTGATAGCTTTGCTCCACCATGTATGCCCACAGTGCTTTCCTCTATTACTTCGGCTTATACAGCGTGTACGGAGTCTCATCAAATGTTCCCCCTGTGGTCTAGACGGATTCCTCCGGTCTGTTTTTCCCAGTATATACCAGAGGAATAAAGAAAGGAAGGTTATTGAGTGCTTTGTGCTTTAGCTCCCTCTCGGTAATCTCGCTGTGAATGCCCTGCCCAAGGGGACCAAAGCACTGTCCACAATCCGGGGATTGAATTGGCATTCTGCCACACGCCCTCATGCCATCTTCACCTGGGAGCTCGCCGCCCAATCCTGGAGCTTCTGCGTAAAATTGATTGAACTATACTGAGATTCATTTCACCCGCCGAAATTACCGGCTGGCTCCCTTGTTTCTGTAATTAATATGCAGCGTGAGCTTTAATCTGATGTTGTTATTTATCTTGAAGCTCCTTCAGTACAATTATTAGCTCACTGATTTACTTTATGCCACGCTGTAGATCATTCGATTATACCTGTTATTCTCACATCCATCCTGGAACAGAACAGCGCTGTAATGGTGCTCGGATATAATATATTGCTGATATTGTGTGTGTGTGTGTGTGTGTGTGTGTGTGTGTGTGTGTGGTTTCCCCATCCCATAGATCTGCTGGAGATCAGAGTGCAGAATGTAGAAATCAAGGTAACACTATTTTTATGATTCTCACAGGCCCTGTCTTTCACATCTTTTTCTCTCTGTTTTTGGCCTTCCCTTTGAAGACTTAAAAATTAAGCTTTTCCCCGTGGTAGTTTATTTCACAGGACCGGACACCAGTTATTTTGCCAGGAGATTTATTTTATATAATTTTATATCAGACATAGGAGAGAGAGACAATTTTTCTGGGAGATCTTCATTCCAGCTTCCTGGACACCCAGTTTGGACTTTATAGGTTGCTCAGACAGAGAAATCAATTGTATGTAAGGGATAATGTCCACCCAGCCGGTTGTTATCGCAGAATAAACCCCTTCAGAGTGATCAGGACCCCGAGGCGAAGCGGAGCGTCACTCTGAAGGGGTTTATTCTGAGATAACAACCGGCTGGGTGGACATTATCCCTCTTATTACACGGCTACTAGTCTCAAATAAATTACACACTAAATATTGTCTTGAGATTAAATATTTTATTAGCTCTTACGCAAAGCTTCCGCGAAGAAAACCAGTTCCACCTGCTTTAAGCCTTTATCTATCGCTGCTAAATGTTGAGAATGAATGCTGAAAGGGTTAGTTCACCCAAAAATGAAACCAAGCCTATGATTTACTCACCCTCAGGTCATTATAGGTGTTTATGACATTCTTCTGTCAGACAAATACAATCAGAGTTATATTTAAAAAGTCCAGGCTAACGTTAATCCCAGCAGTAGTTGGAGCTAGGGCTGGGTTTCGATTCAAGAAGTGATGAGAGCTTCGGCTTGAGTTTGTTTATCTACTCTAGTATTCTTTGTCCGCGGCGGTTCTGGAGTTTTCAAAGCTGCCATGTTCGTTGTTTTAGTGTCCTTCCACCTCGCGCGCATGCGTGAATTCATTGACACGGCAAATTAAAATTCACGGGGAAATGTAGGCCTATTATTAAATCGATCCTCTGAGTTACGGATCGATCTTTAGAAATTAAAATGAAAATCGATTCGGAATTGGTGAATCGATTTTTTCAACACAGCCCTAGTTGTAGCTGTTTTTGAAGTCCATAAAAAATGCAGCTGTCCGTCAAATAACGTGCTCCACACGACTCCGATGGGTTAATAGAGCCTTCTGATTCCAATCGATGCGTTTGTGTCAGAAAAATATCCATATTTAAAACATTATAAAGGAAACCCGCCTTGAAGTCTTCCATTGTAACCCACGGCTGTTTAAGCCACAAGATGGCGCCAGCGTTAAGCACAGAAGTAGAACCGGTCAAGATAACTCGCAGTACCCGGATGAGCGGTGTGTGTTATCTGGAAATAACATACCGCTGGAATGAGCGTGTAATGAAGTTCGTAGATGGGAAGGAAGGAGGCGGGAACCGGCGAACGTTTAACAACATTTATTCAAAGTAAAGAAACAAAATGAAAGTAAAACCGCGGACAGCCCCTCACGGACGACTGCCCGCAAACACACACAAACTAAAACGTGGGCAGCCCCTCACGGACGACTGCCCGCAAACACATAAACAAAACTAAACATAAAATCCAGGCCTGGTCCTCTCTCGTCTTCCGCAGCTCTTGCTCCTCCTTTTATGCTCCCGTCACATGGCCGCGAGACGAGACCGGTGTGCCACGCAGCTGGCACTCGTTAACATTAATCACCGGCCCGCTCTCGCGGTCCCTCGCCCCGCTGCTTGCCACACCACAGAGCGATTGACCAATCAGAAGCAAGTATTTCACAGAGCCGTGTAATAATACCAGATTAACAGGTTGTTTGCGCTATACCTCGTGCTTTCACGTGGCATAATATACCCTAGAACATATGCGTAGAG
>NC_090178.1:1774852-1782352 GCF_024679245.1 Pseudorasbora parva
GAATTTGAGCCCCTGTCCAGCCCTGGTCCCTACAGTGTGTGTAAAAAAGGCCGCCAGGAAGGTTATATTTCTATATATTAGTATGCCATATGCCAAATCACATCATCAGTCGCATCATCAGTCCAGCGAGCCAATCAGTGCTCAACAGAACGTGCAGGGCTGCGCACCCGCCCACTAAATCGAGTCAGATCGATCAGTGATGCAAAGGGATGCGAGCTGTACTCTAGAGATTTATCTTTGCTAAAGTTGTGTTCGTGCCTGCAAAAAAACACACACACATGCAAAGAAAAAGTTCATACACCTGATCTTCTGTGTTAAACAGAGGTGGACAAACTACACAACTTCATTACTGGAGTAAAAATAACAGTACTGCTGGTCTAATATTACTCTGTTACAAGTGAAAGTTGTAAAAACTGATTTTTACTGCAGTAAAAGTACAGAAGTATTCGTTTTCAAAAGTACTTAAGTATGAAAAGTAAATGTCCTTCTTTATGTCGCCGCATTATTGTATTATAGTTGTATAAATGCACATTATGCCATCATGGTTTAAGCCAGTCAGTGACGCTCCATCTGACATACTAGCAGACGACTAACTTAAACTCATTTAAATACTTGTGAAATATAAAGGTTTTATTTAGAAAAAGATCATTAACAACATCATTTAAGACAATCCAAAATGATCAAAACAAACCGAAGAAAATGTAAAAAAAATACAATTAAATATAAAATTAGGATGAGAAATATGGAATATTAATAATGTAATATAATAAAAAAATATAAAGAATGACATAATAAAAAGATAAACCAAACATTGCACATGAAAAGCATTGTTGACATCATAATTTTGTACTTTATTTACAGTCATTGTGATGATTTTTGTTCTTTTTTGCTTGGATGCACACTGTAATATTTTTATAGTAAGTAACCTGGTTGCCTTAAAAATGTTGAGTTCATTCAAATAAAAAAATTTAGTTGATACAATGAAGGAAATTGGTTTAATAAATAGAAACTCAAAATATTATTGTATCTGAACCACATCAAAATGTGATAAATCATGAAAATAGCACAATTTGGCTGCGTCATCAGAAATAAAACACACAATTACCCGATATGCTTACAAAATCTTCTAATAATATTCGAATAAAGGTTGCTGATTGTCAAAAATGGTCACTGTACTAACACAAGTTTTTAATTTCAATGAACTCAATTTTAAGGCAACCAGGTAACTTATTTACAGTGTGGAGCTGGGCAATAAAAGGTTAAGATACATGTACGTGACGTGTCCGAAGGTGTTCCAAACCTGTATGAACACACACAAATATATATTTTGAAGAATGTTGGTAACCAGACATTGACTTTCATAGTAAGAAAATAAATACGATGAAGTCAGTGGGGTCCATAAAGCTTTTATTACACAGATTCTTCAAAAATATCTGCTTTTGTGTTCAACAGACGAAAGAAACAACTTGAGGGTGAGTACACGATGACAGAAGTAAAAGAGGTTAGCCACCATATTGCATTAGAACAACGAGAGTTTTTCCTTTGTGTGTGTGAGATGTGCTGTAAATGTGTGTGTTCTGTATATTCATTGTTGTGCTTTGTTGACTGATTGCTGGATCATTTTCAATCAATCTAGTGTCATTAAATCAAAGAAAGTGGATCCCATCACTCCGGTTCTGAGCGTTTTACACTGGCTTCAGGCGTTCCTGTCTGTCAAAGAATTGATTTCAAAACACTAGCGCTGGTTTTTGAAGCATTGAATGGTTTAGGGCCAAAGTAAATGTCTGATCTTCTGCTGGATTATGACCCATCCTCTCAGGTCTGCCTTCTGTCCCCAGAGTCAAAACTAAACATGGAGAAGCAGAATTCAGTTTTTATGCGCAATATTTCTGGACGAGACTCACAGAAAAACTCTTAATTTTTTTTAATCAAGGTTAAAGACTACTTTTTGCCACTGCCTTTTATTAATTGGAAAGGAGATATGTATGAGTTTATTTGACTGTTGAATGTTTTTGTGACATATGAGGACCCAAATGTGTATAATGCCATGGGTATGACACAGGTATTACAGGAGAGGGTGAAATATGAGGACATTACCCATGGCCCCACTTTACAAAAGGCTTATAAATCACACAGGAGGAGTTTTTATGAGAAAGTAAAAATGCAGAATGGGTAGGATTAGAGAGAGAGTGTGTGTGTGTGTGTGTATGTGTGTGTGTGTGTGTGGGGGGGGGGGGGGCATGTTTTTGTGACATACAGTCTTGTTCAAAATAATAGCAGTACAATGTGACTAACCAGAATAATCAAGGTTTTTAGTATATTTTTTATTGCTACGTGGCAAACAAGTTACCAGTAGGTTCAGTAGATTGTCAGAAAACAAATGAGACCCAGCATTCATGATATGCACGCTCTTAAGGCTGTGCAATTGGGCAATTAGTGGAAAGGGGTGTGTTCAAAAAAATAGCAGTGTCTACCTTTGACTGTACAAACTCAAAACTATTTTGTACAAACATTTTTTTTTTCTGGGATTTAGCAATCCTGTGAATCACTAAACTAATATTTAGTTGTATGACCACAGTTTTTTAAAACTGCTTGACATCTGTGTGGCATGGAGTCAACCAACTTGTGGCACCTCTCAGCTGTTATTCCACTCCATGATTCTTTAACAACATTCCACAATTCATTCACATTTCTTGGTTTTGCTTCAGAAACAGCATTTTTGATATCACCCCACAAGTTCTCAATTGGATTAAGGTCTGGAGATTGGGCTGGCCACTCCATAACATTAATTTTGTTGGTTTGGAACCAAGACTTCGCCCGTTTACTAGTGTGTTTTGAGTCATTGTCTTGTTGAAACAACCGTTTCAAGGGCATGTCCTCTTCAGCATAGGGCAACATGACCTCTACAAGTATTTTAACATATGCAAACTGATCCATGATCCCTGGTATGCGATAAATAGGCCCAACACCATAGTAGGAGAAACATGCCCATATCATGATGCTTGCACCTCCATGCTTCACTGTCTTCACTGTGTACTGTGGCTTGAATTCAGAGTTTGGGGGTCGTCTCACAAACTGCCTGTGGCCCTTGGACCCAAAAAGAACAATTTTACTCTCATCAGTCCACAAAATGTTCCTCCATTTCTCTTTAGGCCAGTTGATGTGTTCTTTGGCAAATTGTAACCTCTTCTGCACATGCCTTTTTTTTAACAGAGGGACTTTGCGGGGGATTCTTGAAAATAGATTAGCTTCACACAGACGTCTTCTAACTGTCACAGTACTTACAGGTAACTCCAGACTGTCTTTGATCATCCTGGAGGTGATCATTGGCTGAGCCTTTGCCATTCTGGTTATTCTTCTATCCATTTTGATGGTTGTCTTCCGTTTTCTTCCACGTCTCTCTGGTTTTGCTCTCCATTTTAAGGCATTGGAGATCATTTTAGCTGAACAGCCTATCATTTTTTGCACCTCTTTATAGGTTTTCCCCTCTCTAATCAACGTTTTAATCAAAGTACGCTGTTCTTCTGAACAATGTTTTGAACGACCCATTTTCCTCAGCTTTCAAATGCATGTTCAACAAGTGTTGGCTTCATCCTTAAATAGGGGCCACCTGATTCACACCTGTTTCTTCACAAAATTGATGACCTCAGTGATTGAATGCCACACTGCTATTTTTTTGAACACACCCCTTTCAACTAATTCAACTAATTGCCCAATTGCACAGCCTTAAGAGCGTGCATATCATGAATGCTGGGTCTTGTTTGTTTTCTGAGAATCTACTGAACCTACTGGTAACTTGTTTGCCACGTAGCAATAAAAAAATATACGAAAAACCTTGATTATTCTGGTTAGTCACATTGTACTGCTATTATTTTGAACAAGACTGTATGAGGACACAAATGTGTATAATGCCATGGGTATGACACAGGTATTACAGGAGAGGGTGAAATATGAGGACATTACCCATGGCCCCACTTTTCAAAAGGCTTGTAAATCACACAGGAGGAGTTTTTATGAGAAAGTACAAATGCAGAATGGGTAGGTTTAGAGGGTGTGTGTGTGTGTGCGTGCGTGCGTGCTTGCGTGCGTGCATGCCTGTGTGTGTGTGATGGGTAGGTTTAGGGGCAGTGTAAGGGGATATAAAATATGGTTTGTACAGTATAAAAACCATTACGCCTATGGAATGTCCCCATATGTCACAAAAACAAAAGTGTGTGTGTGTGTGTGTATGTTGTGTTTTCAGTGATGTAATGGCTGATGGATAATGTCTTATCGTTGCACATCTTCCCAAATGCAGAGCAAGTGTCTGTAGAGCGAGTGAAGTCCACTGTTGGCCGGTCCTGCGGTTCTGTTTTAGAGATGGATGGTTATTGTTCATTGAGGTAAAGTGTCGTTTCTGTGCCTCTGAACCCGAAACACCGCCGTTGGCCATGAGTCTGTCTCTGAGAGCGAGAGAGAAAGACCACACTTAACCTTTAAGTGTAAGAAAGTGATGCACGGATCAAAAGAAAGGCAAACCTTGATCTCGTGCCCTAGCGAGATATTATATGTGAGCGTTATCTCCAGAGTCTTATTAGCAGCTTCATGGATGCTCATCACACACTCCCGTCTCTCAGGAAACTGGGCTCGTAATTATCCGCGATAGAAGGTTAACTGACCTGTCATAACGTGGAGAAGGTTGTGTGTGTGATGGTGCTTTTAACAGCATTGCAGATCTCGAGTTTCATCCGCTCGTCTCAAAGAGTCATTTCATCTTCAGACACGTCAGATATTTATAAAGGAGTGCGCGCTGAGCCGTCCATCTCTCGCTGACTTTAGTGTAAAAATACCTCGCCGACTTTTATCTCACCGTTGGAGTTATTTTAAGTCCAGCTCAACTTCTGCAGTGGAAACTTTCTTCACGAGATCCGGTGAGGCTTGAGCGGGACAGAAGAGCCGGAGATCTCCGTCTGGGGCCGAATCGCTCTCGTGTGTCGGGGCTTTCCGAGGTTAGACTCCGGAGGGTTTGGAGGACTGTGGAGCGCTGGAGCCGCGGCTTTAGTGTCAGAACTGACGCGGAGTCGCCACAATTACTGACTGACGCGCATTAATGACATAATGAACAATCACAGCTCAGTGGACGACAATAACCTGCTTTCACACAGAGTCCATCCATCCGTCCGTCCGTCCATCCATCCATCCTTCCATCCATCCATCATTCCATCCGTCCGTCCGTCCATCCATCCATCCATCAGTCCATCCGTCCGTCCGTCCGTCCATCCATCCATCCTTCCATCCATCCATCATTCCATCCGTCCGTCCGTCCATCCATCCAGCCATCAGTCCATCCGTCCGTCCGTCCATCCATCCATCCATCCATCGTCCATCCATCCATCATTCCATCCATCCATCCATCCATCCATCCATCCATCCATCCATCTGTCCATCCATCCGTCCAATCATCCATCCATCAATACATCCGTCCATCTGTCCATCCATCCGTCCGTCCATCTGTCCATCCATCCGTCCATCCATCCATCCTTCCATCCATCCATCCGTCCATCTGCCCATCCATCCATCCATCCATTAATTCATCAGTCCATCCTTCCGTCCATCCATCCATCCCTCCTATCGTCCAGCCATCCAGCCATCCATCCATCCATCCATCCATCCATCCATCCGTCCAATCGTCCGCCCATCCATCCCTCCATCCATCCATCCATCCATCCATCCATCCATCCATTCTTCCGTCTATCCATCCATACATCCGTCCAATCATCCGTCCAGCCATCCATCCATCCATCCAGCCGTCCATCTTTCCATCCATCCTTCCGTCCAATCGTCCATCCTTCCTTCCTTCCGTCCATCCATCCATCTGTCCATCCATATGGATTAATGTATCATCCATCCATCCATCCTTCCATTCTTCCATCCAACCATCCATCCATCCATCCATCATCCATCCGTCCATTCTTCTATCGATCCGTCCGTTCTTCCATCCATCCTTCCATTCTTCCATCCATCCTTCCATTCTTCCATCCAACCATCCATCCGTCCATCCGTCCATACGTCCATCTGACCATCCATCTGTCGATCCGTCCATCTGACCATCCATCCGTCCATCTAACCATTCATCCTTCCATCCAATCGTCCATCCATCCATCCATCCATCCATCCATCCATCCATCCATCCATCCATCCATCCTTCCGTCCAATCGTCCATCCTTCCTTCCGTCCATCCATATGGATTAATGTATCATCCATCCATCCATCCATCCATCCATCCATCCATCCATCCATCCATCCATCCATCCATCCATCCATCCATCCATCCATCCATCCATCCATCCATCCATCCATCCATCTAACCATTCATCCGTCCATCTAACCATTCATCCGTCCATCTGTCCATCCATCCTTCCATCCAATCGTCCGTCCATCCATCCATCCATCCATCCATCCATCCATCCATCCATCCATCCATCCGTCCAATCGTCCATCCTTCCTTCCGTCCATCCATATGGATTAATGTATCATCCATCCATCCATCCATCCATCCATCCATCCATCCATCCATCCATCCATCCATCCATCCATCCATCCATCCAACTGTCCAGCCATCCATCTGGATTAATGTACACACACACACACACACACACACACACACACACGAGCGCATGAGTTTCTATAAGAACTGCGAGGAGTGTGGAGTCGCCATAATTACCGACTAATTGGCACTAATTATATAACGAACAACTATTGCAATCCCAGCTCAATGGAAGTCATTAACCTGCGTTCACACAGAGTCAGATGGCCGAGGTGTGTTTGAGTTGTACAGATGTCAGAACGGTCCTTTTATTCCTGTGGGATGTTGTAGAGGAGCAGTGCCGGTTTGTTGTTAATGTTCTTTGGTGGCTGAATTGCCAAAACAAACCGTGTGCTCTTCAAAACCGACGTAAAAAGGGGAAGAGTGATTCACCAGCACTAACTAAATCACCCTCCCTAGAGTCAGCAGTCGCTGGGAAACTTGAATGAATAGTTATTGTGCGTCATTTGGCGGCCCTGAGGTCTGCACTTATTAGATACTGTCTCCACAGCTGAGTACTTCTGCTCTTTTGATGTATTATAAAAGCCGATAGCCCTCTGAATAGATGGCCAGTAAAAACCCAACCTATGCTTTTTCTTTTGACCATTCAATTTCCATAACATTTACCGTGCAACTTTTAATACCTGGGGGGCCGCGGAGCACTTGACTCTCCAACATTTGATTTAACGAGGAAAATGGATTTGAACAGATCATTATAAATGAGTCTAAAATCAACTGTAGCATGGCAAAGAAAGGCTTAAGGGATTAGTCCGCTCTTAAAATGTTTCTCTGGTGCCAGTTTTTGCTGCAAGAGTTTCTCCTCCTTAATTACTGCGGCCCGTCAGGTCATGTGTCTCTGACAGAGGCGGTGCAGCGCCGTCTGCTCTCTCCACTACGCCTCGTGTGCCGGTTTATCATCGGTAAAGTCCAGCCGC